>NC_051087.1:11374383-11574383 GCF_901709675.1 Syngnathus acus | reverse complement strand
GCCATTCACAATGAAAGTTAAAGCTGTGACTTTGATGCAAAACGAAGACGTCCCTGGGTGGGGTTGAACCACCAACCTTTCGGTTAACAGCCGAACACGCTAACCGATTGCGCCACAGAGACTTGCCTCTGTGAGTTTGATTCACCTTTCAAGGGATAGTG
Source organism: Syngnathus acus (assembly GCF_901709675.1). NCBI lineage: Eukaryota > Metazoa > Chordata > Actinopteri > Syngnathiformes > Syngnathidae > Syngnathus > Syngnathus acus. Next base: position 11,574,222 of record NC_051087.1, on the reverse strand, counting down.
ATCTGCTCAACGTGGGCAAAATGGTGCCAATCCTTTATCATGGGCCTCAGAGAGATGAATCTGAATTTTGGGTGTTACGATAAAATTGTTTAAGAATGCCCATTGACTCTGAATTTACAAAATTGAAGTCAACATATCACGCAAGGGTATATTGTGGAAAATTAATTGTGTGCTCTTCAGCAACTACATTTGCATAGTTTCCATCCACAGGAATAGTTGAGTGTGACCCAGATCCAAAGATCAAATCCTCCCAACACTAAAGAGAGACGTCCCTGGGTGGGCTCGAACCACCAACCTTTCAGTTAACAGCCGAATGCGCTAACCGGTTGCGCCACAGAGACATGCTATTGAAAATGTTAATCTGATTTTAAAGGCTTCTGACCTGAAATTGTCCAATATGGCTTAGAGTTGGAACAGAAAATGACATGGGATTCAAGACTGCATAAATTGTGTGACGTAGTACTGTACAGTGGCCTGTAATAAACGATGCATCGGGCCTTGCTCACACGATACAAATCCAAAGTTTAGATATTAACACACAGACATTATTAGGTAGACTGCAACTACCAACCTTTTGATGAGGAGCCAAACATACGAACCAAGTTGGCCAGAGTCATGGAAGAGAGTTTAGGCTGTCACTACTGGTAAAGAAAGTCAACTGTTGATAAACTGATTAGCTTGAAATGAGCACCTGGCAATTTACACACGGTCTCATCATTAACCACAACCATTTATGTTGTTTCATTCACATCCATCCATCCATCCATTTTCTGAACCGCTTAGTCCCCACGGGGGTCGGGGGAGTGCTGGAGCCTATCCCAGCCGTCATCGGGCAGTAGGCGGGGGACACCCTGAACCGGTTGCCAGCACATCGCAGGGCACACAGAGACAAACAACCATTTGCACTCACACTCACACCTAGGGACAATTTGGAGTCTTCAATCGGCCTACCAAGCATGTTTTTGGGATGTGGGAGGAAACCGGAGTGCCCGGATATAACCCACGGGGGCCCGGGGAGAACATGCAAACTCCACACAGGGAGGGCCGGAGGTGGAATCGAACCCGCACCCTCCTAACTGTGAGGCGGACGTGCTACCCAGTGCGCCATTCACAATGAAAGTTAAAGCTGTGACTTTGATGCAAAACTAAGACGTCCCTGGGTGGGGTTGAACCACCAACCTTTCGGTTAACAGCCGAACACGCTAACCGATTGCGCCACAGAGACTTGCCTCTGTGAGTTTGATTCACCTTTCAAGGGATAGTGATCTGCTCAACGTGGGCAAAATGGTGCCAATCCTTTATCATGGGCCTCAGAGAGATGAATCTGAATTTTGGGTGTTACGATAAAATTGTTTAAGAATGCCCATTGACTCTGAATTCACAAAATTGAAGTCAACATATCACGCAAGGGTATATTGTGGAAAATTAATTGTGTGCTCTTCAGCAACTACATTTGCATAGTTTCCATCCACAGGAATAGTTGACTGTGACCCAGATCCAAAGATCAAATCCTCCCAACACTAAAGAGAGACGTCCCTGGGTGGGATCGAACCACCAACCTTTCAGTTAACAGCCGAACGCGCTAACCGATTGCGCCACAGAGACTTGCTATTGAAAATGTTAATCTGATTTTAAAGGCTTCTGATCTGAAATTGTCCAATATGGCTTAGAGTTGGAACAGAAAATGACATGGTATTCAAGACTGCATAAATTGTGTGACGTAGTACTGTACAGTGGCCTGTAATAAACGATGCATCGGGCCTTGCTCACACGATACAAATCCAAAGTTTAGATATTAACACACAGAAATGATCAGGTAGACTGCAACTACCAACCTTTTGATGAGGAGCCAAACATACGAACCAAGTTGGCCAGAGTCATGGAAGAGAGTTTAGGCTGTCACTACTGGTAAAGAAAGTCAACTGTTGATAAACTGATTAGCTTGAAATGAGCACCTGGCAATTTACACACGGTCTCATCATTAACCACAACCATTTATGGAGTTTCATTCACAATGAAAGTTAAAGCTGTGACTTTGATGCAAAATGAAGACGTCCCTGGGTGGGCTCGAACCACCAACCTTTCAGTTAACAGCCGAATGCGCTAACCGATTGCGCCACAGAGACTTGCTATTGAAAATGTTAATCTGATTTTAAAGGCTTCTGACCTGATATTGTCAAATTGGCAGAGTTGGAACAGACAAAGACATGGTATCCATCCATCCATCCATCCATCCATCATCTGTACCTTGTCTCCACGGGGGTCGCGGGCCTATCCCAGCAGTCATCGGGGAGTAGGTGGGGGACACCCTGAACTGGTTGCCAGCCAATCCTGGGGCACACAGAGACGAACAACCATTGGTAAAGAAAGCCAACTGTTGTTAAACTGATTAGCTTGAAAAGTGTCATGGAAGAGAGTTTAGATGAAGAGCCAAACGTACTAACCAAGTTGGTTTCAGGCTCATGGAGGAGCCTTTAAGCTGTATTATACATTTCATAAAGAGGGCCAAATGATGTTAACAGTCTCATCATCAACCACGCCTATTTAAATAGTTTAAATGACAATGAGTGTTGAAGCTGTGAACTGGATTCAAACAGAAAGCAGGGTCTTACAGACATCCCTGGGTGAGGTTGAACCACCAGCCGTATGGTTAACAACCGAATGCGCTAACAGTGTCAGGAATGATTTGAGCCAGGGTGACCAAATGCAGCTTGAACCAGGATTTATTGAAGGGAAAGGGAGTTGTAAGGGAGGTAGGTGGGGAACCGAAGACACAGACGGGATAGAGACTCATGGCCAGCAAACAGAAAGACCGACCGACAGACAGACGTCCACTTGGACAAAGATGAAATTCTGACCGTGATTCTCCAGACAAGACCAGGAGGAAACCAGACGACAGGAACACCGGGCACGGAAGACAACAGTAGACACCGACAGGGAGAAACAGACGGGCAGGGCTTAAATACACAAGGTAACAAGAGGAAGCGGGTGACAGACATTACGGTAACGAAAGGGGTGTGGCAGAGGGAAGTTGCCGGCCGAGCGTGCTCTGGCACGGCACGTGACAAACTGCCACAGAGACAGCTTGCGAGGAGTCTGATGCAGCTCTTGAAGATGAGTAATCTGACACTGAGACTCAACTAATCACCATTTAAAACCTCACTTCTGTATTTATTAATGAGTATATTTAGAAAGTTAACTACTAATAAAATTACAAACTTACAACTTGAAGAAAATGGGCACAAATTTGTCTTCCGAATTAAAGTACAGCATAGCATTAAATGACTGGCCATGCATGTTTTCTGGTCTTTGTGATATGAATTTGAAAGTGAAAGTGTCCTTTGCTTATTTATTCTCAGTGTGTTTTGTTAGTTAGTTAGTTAGTTAGTTAGTTAGTTAGTTAGTTAGTTAGTTAGTTAGTTAGTTAGTTAGTTAGTTTGCTTGTTTGTTTGTTTGTTTGTTTGTTTGTTTGTTTGTTTGTTTGTTTGTTTGTTTGTTTCAAGGATTCAAACAGAGGGGATGCAGATTGTAAAATTGTAGTTACTAAATGACAAGTGTTAACTAAAACAACTCATTGAATAGGATTTTTTTTTTAAAGTGTTATATATGGATGGTTGGAATGTCCTTTTAACCTGAGTACGACTCATCAAGAATTTTGAAAACTGGAGGATGAGTTCTTTGAAATAGATTTCAAAATAAAATAACATTAGTAGTAAATAAGAAAATAAAGCCTTTTTTTAAATGTTTTTGCATGGAACATCCAGTTAAAAAACAAGAACCTTAAAGTTAAATTAGAGTAAAACCACATTGCTTCATTATTTCTCTTATTCATATTTGTCATATTAGCTCATACGGGTCAAAATTCCGAAGGGTTTCAAATTCAATGTGTGAAAATTATTGTAACATTTCACTCATCCTAATATTTCAACTTAAACAGCATAAATGGGATATTGTTCACATGAAGAGCAGTGTGGGCAGAGGAGTGATGTATTTAAATCATCAGTCTTTTTTGTGAATTAATTTGTTGTGGAGGATTTGAAGTGCTTATGGAATGTTTTTTCAATTCCACAAATGTGGCAGCCACTTGCGATTATGTAAAATATAAATGATACTTTTTATGGCCCGACCCATTAATAAGTCAGCCAATATTAGATCTATTAGAATTTGACCTTTTCTTGTAGACATTAACATATTACAACATAAGGCAAAGATGACATTGAAGCATTCTTAACCCTAAAAAAAAGGCAAAAAAGATCATGATTGTTCTCTCTATTGTAAAGTTAAACAGTTATGGGCATCAAGCAAGTTTTTTTTTTTCTCTCATTTCCACAACAGTAGTCTCTTTGAAGATGCCAAATTCCTCCCAAATTTCTAAATCATGCACAGTAAAATAATTGAAGAAAAAAAATGCTCATATATTTGAACGTAAGTGTGAACGGTTGTTCGTGTCCTCCGATTAACTGGTGACCAGTCAACAAAGTTAGGCTTTGATGAATGAATACATAGCTGCACATCGTCATGGTTATAGGAGATGCATCAGGAGTCAGTGCATGTACTATTCTTGCTCTATCACTCTGCCTCTGTCTGTCTCTCTCTACCTCACGGTCTCACACACGCACACATGCACAGTTGGCGCTTTCAGCGATAATAACTCAACCGAGGTCTTGGCCCTCTTTATGAAAAGAATCTGGCTTCAGGATTCCAATCACATCGAGACATTTTCAAAAGATTAGAGCCACAATAGTTTTAATTGTTACCTCAAGCTTCGGGTTAATGACACTGGTGTATTCCACTGGCAATGTGTGTGGATATTTGTTTATCATAAACTGGGTTGCAAGGTGTGATGTGTTCTGATCAGACAGCGTGGTCTACATTTTTCTGCTCCTTGAATTAATTATATTGCACGTAATAGATATACATTTTACATCCACGGAATAAAATGAGAAAGATAATGGTTAGTTTCACTGCTTTTGCAGCTATAACAGATTCTGGACTATTTCTGTGGGAACAGCTGCCCATTCATTCAGCATTTGTTAAATCAGAGGTTACTGGCGTTGGAAGACTGTTCGTGATGATCCCAAAGGTGTGTGATGGGGGTGAGGTCACTGCTGCCAAGTTTTTCCACATTAAAGTCATGTCAATACAGAACATGCTTGGCGCGCCAGGGTACGGAATAAATGAGGCCCTTTTCTAAAATTGTTGTAAGCAAATAATTATGTAAAATGTCCGGTAAGATTAAGAATTTAGAATAAAAAGAAATAGTGAAAATGGTATCTATAAATACTACATTCATAACTTCATGAATAAAACAAAAATGACAAGCACATTATTGCAAAGTCAGATATCTTGTCTTTTTGCGGGGTCCAGCCAGAGAACTTTATTCGCATCACACACTACATTGCCATATCAAATGCTGCACAACGAGAAATATTTTTCTGCCGCAGAGAATCTGATCGATTTAGGTTGGACTCGGCATGCTTCTCTCATTGTCATCCCATGAACAAGGACATGGTGTATAATGGTTGCTCCAATTTCCTTTAATCTGTGCTGATTTTTGCTGGTTTTCCTTGCCCTTTTCCTCATTCACTTCCTCGTCCATCACCTTTCGTACGAGCTCCTTTGAATCTCTGTGCCACTTGCGTACTCTGAAGCTGATTTTTATTCTTATGAATTTTGTCAGTTCTGATCAGAATTAACGTGTGACAAGGTAACACGAGGGGATGCATACGTCAAGAATTTTGTTTTATGAGCACAGGCAAATAAATGTCTGATTATTCTGCTGACTTTGCATTCGACATGTTGATATTTTCCACTTTTGTTACGATTATGAGTAATGTGTTAATGTCTCACCTGGATAGTATTGGTCTCAATTTTCAAAATACATGACATTCTATTGTACTATATGTCAACATGCAGTATAATTCTATGTTGAGACCTTTTTTGCTGCCATCCTTAATAAGTAATTTTAACTCTATATATTTAAATGTGTGTGTTTGTGTGTGTGTGTGTGTGTGTGTGTGTGTGTGTGTGTGTGTGTGTGTGTGTGTGTGTGTGTGTGTGTGTGTGTGCGTGTGTGTTGTCATGGGGGGATAAGCGAGGGTAAATGAGGCCAAGACTTTAGAGTGGATCAAAAGGGGGTCAAGCAAAAGGTCATAAACCATTATTCTCTATATTTGTTGTGAGGATTTCTGGTCTTATGATGTCGTACTGACAGATGAAAAATGGTTCCACTCAGTTGGTCATAACTACCACTGCATCCTCACACTCACAATCCAGTGTTTTTATTTTTGTGTACAGTAGGTCATTTTACACATAGCCCTAACCCTAACCCTTATCAGAATGGCAATTAATCATCAGCATCCACCATTTTAGTCGCAGTTTTAGTTTGGTAAATTCTTTATTTTGTAAAATGTCTGTAGTTACCACATGTCAGCACAGGATCCCAGGAAACATCCCATTCAGGACAACGCTTGTCTTGTTATAGAAGAAAAGGAAGGTAAATTGCGGCGTTTAGAAGGGCTCTATGAGGCTGCACTTTAAGGGGGAAAAAATAGAGGAGGGAAAAAGAGACAGGGAATGAGACAAGGCAGACATTTGCATCTTGACTGGATTGAACAATGTTTGTTCACAATTTCAGAAGTGGGATTGTGGTCATCGTCAAAGAAGGGAAGAAATAATAGCAGCTCATCAGGCTATAAATAGAAAATGGAATGAGAGTGATGCGCTCAGGCAAGTAAAGGGTTCAAATAATGATTACCACACAGGACAGGATCAATAAACAACCATGTATCGGTTACAAATGGACGAAGTTGTGCATATGTCATATGTATTAATCACTTTAAGGCCATTTTAGTGGACAGCAGACCTTGGGAGATTGTTGTTTATTTTTTTTTCAGAAATTACATAAAGACTGACATTGACTTAAGTTACATCGAAATACAGAACCTTAATCTAAATGGCTCGCTAAGGTGAGGGAATGTGATGGGATCATTTTGTTCGAGACTGAAGGTATTATGAAAAGTAGTGTGTGTGTGTTTCTGTGTGTATGTCTGTGGTGTCTGTGTCTGTGTGTGCGTAAATGTCTGCTAGTACCTCACATGCAAATTCATAAAGAATGTAGATGGTAGCTAATAGTTTTGGGTACTAAATACTGGTGTCTGTTCAACAGGGTCTCCGTGGGTGGCTAATTGTTTGTTATGTCCACACAATGGGCGACTTTCCTATTCCTAAATCTGTATGCTGTTACTTCTCTTACCACAAGATGGCAGTAAAGTATTTCCTCACAGAGGCAGTTGAGTAGGTCCAGATTCATTGTACATTTCGGCATCCAAATAAAAGGTCTGTTCTATAATGTGTGCTTGGAAAATAATGTATCCTTCCTTGTGCTTCTGTTCTCTCATTCAGCTTCTGGTACAGTGTCACTCAAAACAGTCCCACCTTTTTTGCCATTTACCGAACATAAGCACTAAAGATATAGGATTATAATTAAAATTTGGCACATCTAAGAATGTGTTTGAGCACTGAATATTTCTCATTTTGCAGTATTTAAAGCTGTAAACAAGCCAAGAGTGTGCAAAATATGATTCTGGGGTAGGCAAATGTTTAAAAACTGTCACCATAGCAACAACACAGTCGTGGAGAGAAATCACTTAGCACATGCTCAAACCCACGCCGAGCATGCCAAGGAATTTTATTTAAAATTATTATTGGAAGACACGTGCAAATAATGTTTCCAATGTGTTACTTCTCTCATGGTTTGCTTTTAAAGTCATTAGCCCTAATCCAGTTTTGTAATCTTTTTTTCATGCTCTTATGTTAATGTCACCATGATGTCTTGGCCTCTGTACCAGATATAGAGAAGTGGGTGACATAAATGAAAATGGGTTAAATCCTGTAACTCTTCAAATGTTAAGCCTTGCTCTCAGCTAAATTGCATACACTTTGTCAAGATTTGTTAATTTGTTGTTAGGGGTTGGGGCGGGTGGGTGCATGGCATTTCAGTGGTGATGTTTTTTATTCTATAGTCTATTAAAATTATTACAATGAGAATGACCTCCCTTCAAAATCTGCTTTATGAATCTAGACCCGTGTGGAGCTTTCAAAGCCGTGGAAGACTATTGGAGAGTTAATCTCGTAAAACCAACAAATTAGTGAAAATTCTTTGAGAGTCAAGGCAGTTGGCCATTAGCCCACAGTGCCTCCTTAGGCTCGACTTTTTTTTTTAAATCCTATGAGACGATTCCAGTTCTTTCTTGATGTAATACTCAATATACATAATAGCATCACAGACAGTGTATAGACATCTGGGTGTATATATGTGTGTGCGTGTGTGTGTCTATGTGTGCGTTTGCAGTGGCTTTGTTTTGCCTGCCCGTGCATGTTTCAGCCTACGTGAGAGCAAGACCCTAGGATAAACAGGAAGGAAAATTTCATTATCAAATGTCTCTCTCAGTCTGCTCACGGTTACACAAGCTAAACCAGGCTTTATGAACCCCCTTGTCACACTGCTCCTTTCCATTTTATTCAGATTACATGTGGAAGCCAGGGATGGCACACCGGCAGACACTAAACTGTACGCAAGAGTAGGGTGAATAACAAATTTGATAAGGGGGAGAACTATGGACTGACTGTTGGCGGGTGGGGGTTGTTACGTGGTTTATATTCTGTTCTCTTCCATTGATGGCAGAGGTAGATTTGCCATTTCAGCCACAAGCTGATCAGTACACAGCAGTACATTGATATCCACACACGCGCACACTCACAGATGTAGCCCTTGGTACCTAGCAGTATCGATTAGAGTAGGAAGTTACAGTTATTTCTGCTGGTCTGTCATCAACAGCTGTCCCCCTATAGCTGTCAGAAATGAGAACCTGGGGGAGGTAGAGGATAAGAACATTATTAACAATATCATGAACCACACACCTGGAGGATCACTCAACATGCATTCATTCATATTTTACCACTTTTGTTTGTTCACGGTCATGGATGAGTAGAAAGTAGTTGGGAAAATAACAAAGTAGTAAATGCAGCACTTTTCATAGAGTGGACTCACAAAACATCTTACATGGTAAAAATTGCAGGGGTAAAAGTATGAAATACACATTCACAACATTTGAGTTTTTATAAAAATCATCTTTCAGTCAAATCAAATAAAAATAACACCTAACAAAAATAAATATCTTTCACAGAAATGCCGATTAAACAGAAGTGGTTGTTACTGTGTTTGAAAAAATGACCACTGAAAAGATAATGTTATTTCTAGAAGAAACACATATTGGGGAAATGGACTGCAAGGCTCTAGTAGCTTTAATTTTTGTTAATCTTGATGTTTTTCGTGGGTGAACCTGAGTAGCTTACTGAGGTGGTAGCCTGAGAGGGCAACCTTTCAAGATACATTGCTGGTTTCCTCCCACTTCCCCAAAAACATGCATGGGATGCCGAGTGACCACTCCAAATTGCCCGTAGGTGTGAGTGTGAGCGTGAATTGTTGTCCATCTATGTGTACCCTGTAATTGGCTGGCAACCAGTTTAGGGTGTACCCCACCTACAGACCAAAGACTGCTGGGATAGGCTTCAGCAGGCCCACGACCCTCAGGAGGATAGCGGTTTGGATGATGAATGAATATTCTCCCTGCTCGATAAAATCTAGTATCCTCCTGACTCCCACCTACTCAACTGACACCCACAACTCTAAAACGCATTTTTCCAATGACTCGCATTCCCACTATTGTAAAGCAATTGTGTTTAGTTTCACTTCCTCCTCCACCAGAATGTTTTCCATGCCATTAACCTTTTCTCTACTTCCTGATCATCCAAGAATCTCTGATATCAGAATATTGGCCAAGTTTGTAAGGTATTTGTCTCCGGTAGTTAAATCATCATAACCATGTGTACGTGCCAGCTTTAGCCTCTCCCCCACAACCCTCATCAAATCATGCGTTTCCTCTTTGTTGCCTCTTATAACTGCCACCATCCATTCATCCTAATCTCTCGTACTGTTATTTCTTTATTCAAAATTGCAGCCACCATTCTCGATAAAAAATAAAAATAAAAAACGGTTTGATGCCAGTAACTTCACTAATATTTACCTCATCTTGAGTTTGCCTTTGCTGTCAAAGATTCTTCTCAACTTCACTCCCACCTTACCCTTTTCAGCCTACGTATATGAGCACTTCCACTTCCGCTTCTGTCCATACCACAGCAAAGAACTTCTCATTTAAACTGATTGCGGTCTCATTTGCATCTTCATCCTACTTGAGCGCAGCATTCAATACCGTCTGACACTCCAACCTCCTCAGTTAACTCTGCTATTGGTATCTCACATGCACCCCTTCAATGGTTTCACACCAGAGCGCTTTTTCTAGCTCAAATCTTTTAAATCTGATCCTTCCCTGTAACCTGACAAATTCCTCAAGGTTCTGTCCTTTAGCCTCTTCAATTCATCACTTAGCTCTTCATTTAGCTATTATTTTCCCCTTATCAAAACAAGATTTAAAACAGTTTTGCTGCTGATTATGAAGAATATGAAAAGAAGATATTGAATTTTATTTTGTAAGGGAAACCAGGTAGATAAAGCTACTTAAATAAAATGTAACTAAAGTTAAATATGCCATGGAAAATATATCTGAGTTTAATAGAAAACGTCGTTTGAGATTTGTTGGTTAACAGCTTTATGCACTGTAATTCACCACCAGTAACTAATGATCATTCCAAGTCATTGGGGGAACTCAAGAACTCATTCCACGATTTATGGGTAGAATAGGATTACAAATGGCAAGGTACAAAAATAAAGGAAGACCAGAAATGCTTACACAACGCTGTGTGACGGAATAGAGAATAAAAGCAGCATGGCACCTTTTAAATGATGGCCCTCATCAGTGGTGGTGAAGACATTAACACTAACTCATCCAATAAGTGAACGTTGATCAATGATTGCTTTGGAGTGAGCTATCAATTGGTGTCCGTATACAGTGAGCATCCGCTGTGCATCAGTACGTTATTGCGCGTGCACATTAAGTGTATTTTATCACAGTAGACTGCACGTGTGGCCTCACATTTTCAAGTTGTAAGAGTCAAATTCCAGAGTGAAGTGCCACTGACATAAATACACTGATGTGGGAGAAACATTTATTGCCAGCCTCCCTGCTTCGCTTCCCTCTCCCTTCACTTTTGCTCATCTCAGACACCCTGATGGGTCAAGGTCAGTCAATTACCCTTCAGTGACCAATGCACACACACACACACACACACACACACACACACACACACACACACACACACACACACACACACACACACACACACACACACACACACAGACTGGCCCATTTTAGCCCGTGTGTCTGAGTCTAGGGCAGTGGACAGCAGCCTGGCAAGCGAGAATCATGGTGAATATGTCAGCCATCAGCCTGAGCCTTTCAAACAATGCTTCACAATGTGCTTGACAGCCCTGAAAAACAGCCTGGTGCTTGGAAACTGCCAGCCCATCATCTCCACTCCCTCATCTGGGCTCTCTGTGACTCTCTCTCTCACTCTGTTTATGCACTTATCGCTCAGCATCACTCTCTCTATATCTCATGTTCACTCCTAATTCACCCTCCAGCTCACATTTTCTCACACACATGCTCACTACAAAATCTATATTTACATTATCTTCATCCACAATGATGACTAGCCTCTCCCCTTTTGTTAAAAAAAAAAAAGCGTTTGACAACATTGACCAATATCATTGTTTAACAGATTTTCACACCTGTATATGTACATCATGTGAAAGAGTACCAAATCACCAGATGACACTCATGAGGAGCAAGTTGCACACAAATTTAGTGCATAACATGGACTGGACAGAGACCTGTATTACATACCCGCACTCGCACACACACACCTGCTCACACACACACGCACACACACACACGCTTGTGTACATTATGGTATTATGTGGACAGCTGGTGATATATCTTGGTAAGACACAAGCCCATAAAACTGCAGGGATATGCAGTGCAGTCCCCTTCATTTCAGCAGAGTGTCTTTCCTGCACCTCCTTTCTCTCTTTTCCTCCCACTAGTCACATGTAATAACAGACAGCCCTGATTCACAGCATTCAATTTACACAGGCTCATAAGAACAAGTGAGGGGCTCTTGGAGCTTTGAAAACCACTGGTTAAGGTGTGTGTGTGTGTGTGTGTTGAGTGCGCCTGTGTGTGTGTTTGTGTGTGTTTGTGTGTGTGTGTGTGTGTGTGTGGTTTTGTGGAGTGGGGGGGGGGGGTGTCAAATGAAAAGGAGAGTTACTACCAATATGTTAATTCATTGTGATTATCATTACTCTGTAGGGGATTTTCAAATCACACCTCATATATTTTTGTTCCTGGAACCGTATCATACACATGCAGGCATGCAAGGAGAGAAGTCAGTGTAAAGGAGTGCACAGTTCACTGCCTCTTGCACTAAGGTTAGTGGGGGGCAGTGGGTGTTTAGTACCTACGGTAATAGAGTAGCATCTCTAATTTTTGTCCGCTACATGACTCAAATTTTAATCTTCCATTTCCAAAGTCCTTAGAACAGCGATCATCAACTGGCTGGCAGCCTCACCATCCAATCTGTTCTGCGACTGGATTCAACTAATTATGAGAACCAAAGAGAAAATATAATGTTTATATAAACAATTAACATCAAATAAGAATGTTATGCCATCATTTTATTTCTATTTACTTTTTATTTAAGTGTCCAGTCCCCAAGGTGACTTTCCAGTATAATTCTGTCCGTCTAACAACTATAGTTGAGGACCCCTGACCATATTTTTTATAAACATTAGCATTTTCATCGTTGTGGAAAACAATGGATATATGTGAGCTAAATCAAGTACCTTGCAAGGATTTCTGTTCACATTCATTCATTCTTTTTTGTCACGCCAAGGTTGCAATCTTGGTATTGTATGAGTTAGCCATATTGTGCTTGTGGATTCATGGTTTGATCTGTCAGCAAGGGGATTGAAAACAATACAGAGAACAGATCGACCCCAATCCCATTCCCCATATGAGTATGTATTATTCCAAAAAAACAGATCTATATCGACATGCTGTAACTTTCAACTCTAAAGCTTGATTTCCTCTTTCCCACTCTTTGTCCCACATGACACATACTATGTAACTGTAGTACAAATCTATGAATAAAAATATGACTGAACAGCATCTTCTGTGCAGCTAAGAATTTATTTTAGAACATATTTTAACCTTCAATTGAAAAGACTTTCTAAACATTTTCTTTCCATGCTGTGAAAAATGAAAAAAAAAGGAGGGGGGGTGGGGGCAACTAAAATTATAAATACGTTTTTCAGTGTGATCAAGGTCAGACTTGCTTAGAAATCAGATTTGGTTAAAAAGGTGAAAGCATAATAAGTGAATCATCTCCTGTTGATTCATCCAACTCGATTTTACTGTAGTGTATAAACAGGTACACGCAGAATAAAACAGTCTTCTTTAGCAAACTTAGCAAAATCACATCTCAAGACGCTTTTTATGTGATATTGCTCCCCTGCCTATGGGCATTATGATGATGTGTGTGGTGGGAGGTGTTAAAAAAAAATGCATTGCTTTTAGAACACAACCCACTTGAATTCATAAACAGGCACTTAAACGACTACCTCCTTAAAAATTTGAATGATGTGAGGTATGAAGCTGACATTTTAAAGAAACGTTTGGATTGGAACATAAACATTCTATGTGTTTTCATTAGAACTTGTGGTTGCTACCAATATGCCAGATAATTATAGATAAATGTTACCAAAGCCTGCATTTATTACTCAGTTTTCGGTTATTCTAGAATAATGATTCCCACCCAATGTGAGTATTTAAGTGTGCAACAAGAGACCATCAGCTGTGCCATGACAAATTACGTATATATTTTCACTTAACTGGTCATAACATGGTGACAGGCAGAAGTATAGTATTACGACCAGGTCCATTCAGCAGGTCATGTGCTTATGCATCCTGACTGTTTGCTGTGTTAGTGTGCAAAAATGATGAATGCACCGGTGAGTCAAGCTGACATTCATGCATGCTCATAACTCATGATCTGCATTGTGCGTGAATCCGCCCTATTGTCCCTCAGGCTGACGGAGATGTGGCACATCAGAGTGCAATGAGGAGATATTTAGCATTCACACTCTTGCCTGAGTGTGAGTTTCAAATGGTCAGTGACACCCAGTGTAGGTGATTCATATTCACAAGTACATTTGTACAGCACAGGTAAAAGGTCTCTGACACGTACTTGATCATTGAGATTCATTATGTGCATGGTGCTGAAGCCACAGACATGTCAATGGATGTACACTGGAGGAAGTGAGTCACCAGGAGAGACAGAGCGGAGATTAGGCTGTCTTCACTGTCATCGCTTATTTGAAGAGAGCTACCCATGGGACCTAAGACCTCTAAGTAGCAAATAGACAAGACACACACCAAGGTTATTACAGTAAAAAAAAAAAAAAAAAAGAGAAAATCACTACAATGTTTTTGTTAATGGAGTATAATAAACATCATTTTTCTATTTTAAATCAAACTAATCTGAACAATGTATTTGCTTATTCAACTAACTATAACTACAATTGTAGCATAAATGTCTCATTTTTGGTTTTGTCAATTAACGTCATACACAAGTTTCTGGCGTTCATTTTAAATATAAATTTTTTGGTATTGCTGTACGTCCAAAGAGAGGGAAGTTAGTCAAAAAGTTGTTTGAGAATAAGTGCTCCAGAAAAATGTACTGACTTCATTTCACTATTCATAGTGACTTTTTTTGTTTTCAATAAATACCCCATATTAACGAATACAATATTGTTATTTAGACAATGGATCTGAAGAACATGATCTGAAAAATATATTAACGAAAAAGCTACGTCAATAAAAGACAAACAAAACAAAAACAAAACACAAAAAAAGAGTTTAAATGCAGGTGGACGGGTAGAGCACGATGGGCGCTGGTTGCCGGAATTGTCTTTCTCTTTCCTAAAAAGAAAAGATTAGGGACAAGATAATTCATCATCAGTTTCTTATCAAGGTGTTGCTTTAGCTCGCACTCCTGAAAGGCACTTTAAACATGTAGGCATGAGTTGTTTAAAAAAAATGATCTTCATGTTTGAAAAGAGCACTGTTTCACAATACATGTTCTTTCTTTTTATAAAC
The DNA here is from genome assembly GCF_901709675.1 of Syngnathus acus. Classification (NCBI taxonomy): domain Eukaryota; kingdom Metazoa; phylum Chordata; class Actinopteri; order Syngnathiformes; family Syngnathidae; genus Syngnathus; species Syngnathus acus. Next base: position 11,559,046 of record NC_051087.1, on the reverse strand, counting down.
TTCTGTAAAAGTGGGTAGCGATTTAAAGAGAATGGAAAAAACAGGTCCCCGGGTGACAACAGATGAGAACCAATGGTCTATGCAATGCAAACATACCATGATACAAATTATTTTCAGCTGTCTTCTGAGGCTATTGAGCTGCTCATCCCAACAGACTGTCCTTGCATCATTTCCTGCATTAATGTGTATAGTCAAAGGATATTTTACACACATCACAGCGATCTTGATATCAGATAATAGTTCTGTCGTCCTCGTGTGCTGTCGGAGGCAGAGCACGCTCCGCTTCCATTAATTTCTGAACGCAGTTGTTTACTTTCCTTGTATTGCCTGCATTGGGCTGCGTTTTTGGGGCACTCTGAATAACTGAACAACATATTTGTATAGCTTTCCAAATGGTCTGAGTGAAGCAGCCTAAATGCGCAGACAATGAGGGAATGTGTCATGCATCCATATGACCAGTTCTCTGGACAGCTCATCTCTCCTGCCCCTCCTGTCCCGTCGGCAGCATTTACAATTATTGCCCGCATTAATCGACCGATATAAACTCTGCACACCCAGCCCTCTGCGTCAGTTTGTTTTGTTGCCCTACCTGCTCTCTTGCCATGTTGCTATCCGGTATGTTACCCGTCTGTTGCCCCATGTTGCTATCCTGTATGCCACCCGTCTGTTGCCCGACCTGTTATTCGGTTCTCCTGCCCGTCCAGCTTTCCACTTCCCCTTTCCCTCAATTCAATAAAGATCCATGCTGCATACGGTCGCTCTGTCTCCGTCCATGACAATGTGGATTTTGGGGGTGACGAGCGCTAATGTTCATAGTCTCAATTTTTGCAAAACAAATGCGGGTGGGAAAAAAAACATCGAACAAAACATTTTGTGACTAGTCTGACTTAGAATGAAGCAAAAATACCAAGAACGTCACTTTATAGATGGCCTTAAGATAATTTGCTAAACCTCCCCTGAGTGGCAATTACTGTGACTGCCATTGAGGCATGTTATGGGAGATCTGATAATGAGCAATAACACCAGCACCTACTAATCAAAGTCTTGGAGAGCGGAGGCATGAGTATTGGGAGACAATGTCTGGACTCTTCTTGGACCACACTCAATGTCAGTTGTAACATATTGATTGTTTTCTCTGTTATCATTTAATGACAATTAAAGCCACTTGAGAGCTACTATGCATGATGCAAATTCATGACTCAAACATCAAACAAAGAAGTGTCCGAAGAAACTTAACCTGGTCCGTGGACTGAATTACTTATATTTTCAATTGTTACATCGATGAAACTCATATCTGACATTGAGGAGTCCAACTGCATTATCATGATTACGTTTGAGTGAAATAAACATTGCAAAAAAATGTTGCTGGTGTGTTAGTTTATCACACACAGCAACACGGAAAAGCACATATTGCCACAATAACTAAAGCGATACCCATATATTCATCAGAAGAGACAGATCGTAGTTCAAGTGTGAGCGTCTGATCACTGGTTGAAAGTTGTCCAGTTGTCATTTCTGTCAACGTACATTGGTATCTGATTTCCACCTTAATAGCTGACCTATATCCATTGATGGTTTTTTCCTTCTTCCTTTTTAGTTCGACCATTTTTTTTTTACTTTTATGTTAATCAGTAGGACCCTACTGTGCACTGTTAATCTCTCCCTCCCTCTCACCCATCCTGACCATTTCACCTGATCCCATAAGCTCCGTTTTCACTTGATCTTTCCCCAACGGCTACACTTTAATGATCATTCTCTTTGCGGTTTCTGCTCCCAGTCCCTTCTTTTTTTAGACTTCTTTTTCTCTGTGAACCCTCATCTAATTTGTTACGCAATGGTAATTAGGTTCTCAATCCGTCGTGCATGCTGGTCTTTTTTCCTTTCACTGTGTTTGTTCCTCACACTCCGGGCTCACACCCTTTACTGTGACACAATGTCATATTTTTGGGTGACATTATAAAGACAGAGAAGGCTGGGGTTTGACAGCACAATGTGAAGACCCATTTTGATTTAAAGATAGAATCAGAGAAGACAGTCTGTGCTTTTTAGTAAAATATGGTCAGTCTCAAGCAGTTGAAAGGGAGGATGGGAATAAACAGCTGGAAGGCAGTTAGCCTAATGTATACTTGCCTCATGTCATATGCAAATTATTTCAATTTTTTTCATCATCAGTACTCTTAAAAGCTGACTTCTTGAAGATGACAGAGTGTTTCCCCACACTGAAATATTGTCATTAGGGAAGTTAGCAGTTGAAACAAAACAAAACAAAAATCACCATATTTACCCATGATGGCATCTTTTTGTATTTTGTTCATTATTTTACTATCTGACTTGCTCACTCATTTTGTTGTTTCTCTTCCTTTTAGGTTCAGCAGGACCACTCTTGCCCAAGATGTCAAGAGGTTTATACTGGTAAGTATAAACAATTTATACTTAAATCTCAATTTTACTCGATTCAATCCTATGTGAATTTCTGTCTTCTGGTCATGGACCCCATTTGTTTTTGTCATAAATACATTTTCAAGTAGTATTTTAAATGGATGATATAAGGTCCGTGCAAAGTTGAATGACTAGCTTCATTAAAGTGTTATAGATAGCTAGGATTGTTCTTGTTACAGAAAGGGGGAAGTTCGCAGAAGCAAGTCATCCACACAGTCATTCACAAGTCAGAGTGTGGCTGGAGTAGAATAAGTGGCTGCTTTATTCTCTCTTCCATCCAATTCACATAGCATCAAAATGACTTACTCAATTCTTTTTAAGTAAAATGTCAACAGACATCAATGTGCGTGGAGACGGACGGCAAACGGATGCCCAACAACATGCCTGACCTAAATTAACATAAAAAATGACCCCTTCGGCTGCATAAAAACATGTCTTTCTCAACAAACAAGACTTTCTATACAACACACTTTCAGGGTGAATGCTATTCCCAAATTTTGGACACCAAAGTCTGCGTAAAATTGGGATTTAGGTCTACTCGGTTTTGGGGTACAAAAGATTGTACCCAATCCGTTGTGCGTAGCAGCAGTGAGCGCTGATTGTGCAGGGCGTGGCTGTGAACGGTGTGCGTCAAATCGGGCATGAGTGCGTTGAGGAAAAGCGCTGACCAGGGTGCTGAAGGAGCAGGCATGCGACATCTTCATGCATTCCAAAATAAGTCAAAATATCTTGATGTGTGTCCTGTTTTTTTTTTTTTTAAAAGAACAGCATACAATACCTAACAGATCCCAGTGTTTGTGTGTGCTATTTTTATCACATCTAACAGCATGTGGTTAGTATTGTTTTTATCTTGTGTGAGTTGTTGGATCTGTCGGTGCTTCTAATTGGCTACGTTTGTGACACAGTGTTTCCTAGAATCAGATGGATAACAATTTGCAACCGTCAAGTCTTTCTAATAGGGTGCAATATATTATTGATGCGTTTTCCATTGTCATAAAGTTCCATGATCATGAACAGATCAAATGAGTAAAAAAAAAAGAAAAAGGTGTGACTGACATTTCTTTTATTCAACCATTTATCTACCTGCACTCATTTTTACACACCCATTTTTGTTTTGTCCTTACCTGACCCCAGTTGACTAACCTTAACACCACAGAAGTATTCCATTCACCTTCACAAAAGTACATTTTGTGAAAATTTGAAATAAAAAATTAAAACAAAAACCTGGTGGAGCATGGACCAAGCAAGTAGTCTGATCAGTTCTGAGCTCTAATGAGCAACATTTCTGTTGGTTTTGAAAAATATATTGATTTGACCTCCCCTTTAGTTACTCTTTGTGAATCTTCCCTTGTTTGACTTTGGTTTTGGACATGTGAGCTACTGACAGTTGGATTTTACTTTAATGTTTTGTTTTCTAATTTAGTTTGTTTTCCACTTGTTTTGGTTCAAGACCGTATCTGATAAAAACCCTCTTGTCACTCTCAAGAAAGAAACTTGGAAATAAAAAAGCACCTTTTATTCCATGTTTTGAGAGGTAATCCAGAACATATTGCACATCCTTCAAGTATGTTTGTTTGACCATTTGGTAGTAAATTTGTTCATGTATTAATTTAAAGCGAATTCACACTAGCATCATGTTCACTGAGTGAACACAAGAGCCTCATGACAAATGATGTTTTATTGCATTCAATTACATTTATGTCAAATGTTTGAGGAGGGATTGAGCCACTGGGTAAAATGATGTATGTGGGTATCATGTGTTGAAGCACTTGGCCAAGGTTTTAGGTTGGGCTCATGTAATTCATAACAGCCCCATGAGCTATGTTGCAATGTGTGTGTCTCTGTGTGCGTGCAACAATAATCGTGTGATCCAAACATGGCACCCGCTCAGCTATGAGGGAACTCATTAGACTCCTGTCTTCTTGCCTGCTGGTTGGAAAAATACCTGGCATCTGGGAGTTTATATTCCCTCTACTTTACAACTCTTTCTCTCTTTCTCTTTATTGCTTCCACACTCAGTGGCACAAAAACTAACGCCAATCAATTGCACACACCCAGCTAGCATTTCTTCCACTGCTAAATATTCTTTGTCTACTCCTGTTGTCCTTCACCACACATTCTACATCCTATTCAGTCACAAATGATATTCTTACACCATAACAATAGCAAGACGTACTGAATAATGTCAAGACTGAGATGTAGAACAATAGAAAGCCATAAAATTTGCTTGAAATGCTTGTAAAGGGAATTTACTTGGGAGTTGCAACATCTTTTTTCAATGTAAATCAATTAAATTACAATAAACACTTTTGGCTGCTGTCCAACTCCACGTTACAGACAAAAAGCAAAAGGAGAAAAAAAGGAAATAAAGAGAAAAAGAGAGAACACAGCTGAGAGAATGCCACTCATCATGACGCCATTAAAAAAAAAAACATACAGTATGTAATAGTGTTTTAGATTTTGATGTGCAGTGCTCAAACTTTTAGGCTATGAGTCTATTAGCGTGACCTGTCTTGACTTGAAAATATTGACCAATTTTTAAATGCAAAAGTGCTCCAAATCTGTCAGATTGTGATTGTATCTCTTGTGCTCAGCCGCCTTCAGGTCACCCCAAACAAAGTCAACTCCAGAACTTTATTGTCTCCTTGTAAAGGCATTGGTTGATTTGGGTGTTATATACTTTATGTTCTTGTCATTCTGAAAGGGGAATCTTCCTCATCTATCTGTGAGAACCGTGAATGTTCTGTGCCAAAAAAAGACTGATATTTGGAATTCCCTTTGAACACCAACATCTCCATTCAGGCTTGTTTAGATTCCTTAATGTATCTTAAATGTTTTTGGTGAATATGATAATATAATACTATTCTGGCAAAATATCTCCCATTTTATTTTATTGTAACCCTCTTCATATTTAAAGACTGATTTAATGAGTTTTCCCCCCATTTACCCTCTAAAACAATCCAAAAGTTAACTAGAAGTGAGAGTAATTGAGGCATTTCGCCCGAGTCGCTATTAATTACCTACACTCTTACGAGTGACTCCTACTATCGCTACAAAGGAAAGAAATAATGAAAAAAAAATGTTGATCTTTGAAAAAATAGGATGGCGACACTAAGAATGAAGACACGACAATACGGAAGAGGATTAGGGCCAGTGAAGAAAAAAAAACGAGGGGTGACATGATTCTGACTTTTTTTCTCAGAATTCTGACTTTAAAGTCGGAATTCTGACTTTATTCTCAGAATTAAAGTCAGAATTCTGAGAATAAAGTCAGAATCCTGTCACCCCTCGTTTTTTTTTCTTCACTGGCCCTAATCCTCTTCCGTACGACAATGACTTAGTAATTAACTTCAAAAATGTAAAAACAACAAAAAAACAACAACACACAGATAGGTAATCTTGGGTCAGACTTTAGCTAGTAACACGAAGACTGGTTTGGAACCATTAAAAACTGGGTGATCGTGAACATGCAAGTAAAGCTTAGTAAGAAACTTAGGTAGGTTGGTAGGATGGTTTATAAAACGGTAAAATTTAATCTGTTGCGGTTCCGTTTGCATAGCCATGCAAATTGTCCCCCACCTACATTTAATAGCGAGGTGAAGCGATGTGCACTTTAAAATCAGCATTTAAGCACCTAAAATAAATTTGCTAAATGCAGAAGAAATGAAGCGCCATACATAGCAGTCAGTTGTGAAGAGAGAAATAAGTGCGGAGATGTTTGCCTGCATTACAAGTGGATAAGAGTCGTCGATACTTGAAAATGTGCCAGCAGCATTTCAGAGGTGTGCTGTATTGGACCACTTTGCATTAAGATCATGGCTGTCAAAAAAAAAAGTTGTTTACAAAAATGCATTCCAACCCTAGTAAGTATAGTACAGATTTTGAGTTGTATATCGCTCATGTGGCAACAGTGGTCATTTCCCAACCCCATGGCTGTGACTTTGATCCTCAACCGTTGTGACCATGTCAACGTGTCCTTGAACAAGATACTGAACCCTCAATTCTTCCTGATGCTGCGTCATCCGTAGGTAAATGAGGAAAAAGTGTGAAGTTCTTTGAGGAGCTTGAAGGTAAAAAAAAAGTGAAGGGTTTTTATTTACTAGTTATTTATATAAATTATAGGTCACATTCATGGTAATTGGTATAGAAATTCAATTGAATTAAGTTGATTTTGAAATGCAAGTGAAATGTGTGGCGTCTGTGTGTGTGTGTGTGTGTGTGTGTGTGTGTGTGTGTGCGTGGGGTGACCTGGAGATGCCATTAATACATAACAACTTTGAAAGTCTTGTGATTAAGGGATACATAAATAAATGTACCTTGACTTGCACATAGGTGACTTATTCCCACCTCTGCATTCAATTATTTCTATCTGATTGAAAGTTCTTCATAGTTAGAATGTCTTGAAATTGCATTACGAGAAACTACTGGAGATCCTTGGAGCTTTGAAGTAATCACTTGCAAGCCACACATTGAGTGGAATAAAACTAGTCCCTCTCAAAGGGAGAACCATAACCATTAGAGTCTGTACGGGAATCAAACAGTTGTTGTTTTATTGGCTCTGGTGCAGACACTGTATGTTTAATAACATGATGCCAAATGCACGTTTGTTTGTTATGAGTGGTGTTGCCTCATTAGATTTTAATGGTGGTTTCAGTGTTAAGATTGGGCTCAGGGATGGCTGTCACCGACGAAGGTAATTTCACACAATGATGGATTGACAGAAAGCGCTGTTTACGCTCTTCACCGCATTGCCTCGGGTATGTGGGGACGAGGTGGCACCTGAAAGTGTGACTATCCGCTTGTTTTCTGTATTTGACAGAGAAGATGCGTGCACTGATGTGGATCAGTGTATAGGTGAAGGCACTCTGCCAGGCATTTCTATCAAGAGTTTCATTCTTATCTTTGCAGCTTCGCATAAACAGAGCTGCACATCAGTATGCAAGAAGGAATCTTTGCGGTCCAAAAAAAAAGGAACAGCTAGGAAAGAGGGAAGATTTGTGTGCATGCTCAAGCATAAGTGTTTGTTTGCATTTTAAAGTAGTGGCTTAGCGAGCAGGTTGTCAGCCTCAGTGGCATATGGTGTGCATGCAGGTGATGAGCCAGACTTCAGCACCAGGCTTTCTCGTGTAGGACTGTGTCAGTGTGTGTCTCCCTCTTTTTAACTCTGCTGACCATCTGTGCTCCTTCTTCAAAGACTCCCTTGTGCGCTGTTGACAAATTAATTATTTAACGACTTATTCAATTGTTTCATCCTCTGTAGTGGGACGGTCACAAACTTCAGGAAACAATCACTCAGAATCCATGTTTGCAACCTCCCACCTAATTCTCTCCAGTCCAATTTACCCTGCTCACCTCTTCCTTGACACCTTGTTAAATTGCAGAACTCATTTAACACTGTATTGTCCCCAGTTGTTTCACTCTTCTAATTGTCCCATTCTGTTTAAATGTAGTGAGTGAATGTTTAATTCTGTGCTTTTCTTCACCCCCACTTGAATTCCTATCATTCTCATTCTGTCCAAATAAAGTCAATTGTTCTCTTGACCTTAATGGCAGGGACCGAAGCCACTTGAGGAATCTAATGGGGTTGATTAAGTGCTGACAATATAATTACCTTGAGTGTGCAAACCCAATCAATATTTTGCTTCCTGAATAGGACAATTTTGCCAATCTAGGTCACCAGTTAACTTCAGATTGGACAAACACATTGAGTGATTCAAGAAGAAGAAAAAAAGTATGGAAAACCTTTTGTTTATTGTTCAATAGAGCAGGGGTTTTCAACTGGCTTTGTCCAAGGGACTTCTTATAACCAAGAAGTAATTTGGGGATCACTGCTTTTGCAGAATATTGTTTTGTTTTTGCACCGAAGGAGGATATTACTACAACAAAGTTCTGTTTAAAAGTTCAACAAAATGTAGATTTCGTTGAAGATATTTTGTGAGATAATGTGTGAGGAGATGGTGGCCAGGTGGGAAAAACATCTGACTCACTGACCTGCTTAATCCCACTTCTCCAAATGATGCAAGTTATTTGGCAATGCTAATTTGGCCATTAATGTGAATTCTGGTTTTCTGTATGTTCCTTGCGATTGGCTGGCAACCTGTCCAGTCATCTTGGATAAGCTATAGCTCACCAATGGCCCCAATTAAAAAATAAAATGGATAGATGGATAATGTGAAAAGTTTCTGATATTTTCTCAGGCAATTTTACCTCAACTGTCATTTAAGCATGTCATTTGCTTAGTCTCAGGCCTGTCGTCAAGCCTTATCAATGCTGACGTTATTTACTTAATTAAAAGGCCTATCGCTGACACTGGAACTTAATATGCAATGACGCAACACTTCGAAAACCCCTGATGATGAAGGGAGGTGGGGGGGTGAGAGAATAAACGAGAAACACTCCTTCCTCCCTGCTATCCTTCTCCTTTGTCAGTCCACTGGGAAGAGAAGCTTAAGTACTTTGGAGCTGCAGTGTCTGTCTTTCACACATCAAACGATTTGTTTTATCCGGTTCATATTCTCCCCTTCCGACCCTGTGCAGCCTGATAAGGCTTTGATGATGAAATGCAGAGGACATCCATTGCATTATATCTGAATTGGCATTCACATAGGTGTGTTTGGGTATGTAAGTTTTGTACGTGTTTTAACGCTTCAATGACGTGATTTCAGGCAAGGTCCTTTTCTGACAGTAATACCAATAGACCTAATTTTCTCCACCTGTTCCTTTTCAAGATGCTGTGTCATCCTTTGCAGACCTCTTTTTTTCTGTCGTCTTTCATCTTTCTCAGTGTTCTCATCTCTCAACCTTGCTGGAGTGAATGCAACCAAATGATAATTAAAAAGATAATTAAGCAGAGAGCATTTGTTAACCACCCCTAACAAGTTGGCACAGAGTTAATTCAAAGTGAAGAATTCAAAGAAAGAATAAGTATATGCCTCTGAAGTTTTATTAATAAAATGGATGATGTTTACAATCATCATCCTCATCCCATTAACTCTGACGTCTTAAAATTTGTAAATATGCACTAGGTACAGTTTGATGTCTTGCATGAAAACTGGAAATCTACCGACCAACCGGCCCACCCACCCACCAAACCCATCCATCCATCCATCCATCCATCCATCCATCCATCCATCCATCCATCCATCCATCCATCCATCCATCCATCCATCCATCCGTCCATCCATCCGTCCATCCATCCATCCATCCATCCAAGCCCCTAACTTTCAAAATAAAATGTTTAGATATTTAAGATGGTCTATTACTCATTCTGCGTAAAGTTGTAAAACTACAAGATTTTTTTTATTTAGATCATTGGTCAGACTGAACTATAATACGCGCTAGACATCAAAATGTCCTGGATCTTGGATTGGCATTTACTTTGACAGGTCATCTTTACCTTTAAGGCTTTGTTCAGAATTGTCACATTTGGTTGTGTTAAAGTCAACCCTGGTGTGATGGCTCTCCTAATGTGGCTTGTTTTGTCAAATGCAAAAGCTATCATGCGAACATTGGTCCACACCAAATAAATCGATGAGAGAGATCTCCTTGAAGATGCACTTTGCGGTCAGTTCATGTGTTCTCAGTTATGAATCCTGCATGTACCAAAGCATTTGAAATTACATCATCTGGAACCTCTCTATAAGGAATTTGCATGTTTATTTCTCTCTGTGCTTTAGTGTTTTTTTCAGCAATCCAGGTTACTTCCACATCCAGAAAAATTAAAAGATTAAAGATTAAAGTCCCAATGATCGTCACACACACACACCTGGGTGTGGTGAAATTTGTCCTCTGCATTTAACCCATCCCCGTGTGATTTTAATCCATCCCCTGGGGGAGAGGGGAGCAGTGAGCAGCAGCGGTGCCGCGCTCGGGAATCAGTTGGTGATCTAACCCCCAAATTCCAACCCTTAATGCTGAGTGCCAAGCAGGGAGGCAATGGGTCCCATTTTTATAGTCTTTGGTATGACCCGGCCGGGGTTTGAACCCACAACCTTCCAGTCTCAGGGCGGACACTCTACCACTAGGCCACTGAGCTGTTAGATTAATTAGAGTGTTAAACTTTAAACTGCCCATTGGTGTAAAAGTGAGTAAATTTTTTGTGTTCTTGTGGCTTGTGATTGATCGGCAACCTAACTGCCACCCAAAATCAGCTTGGATCAACCCTAATGAGGATAAACGACGCTGTAAAGAAAATAGATTGATGGATCACATGTTGTTTTCGCACTAAACCGCAAGAGAGCACTCTAGGCCTGTGTGTCAGGATTCAGAAAGGCTGGAATAATTGGAACTGCAACTGACGATGAGTCTGACGTAAGCGACGTAGAAGAGGAAGCGCCGCATCTCCTACCTCCGGAGTTAGCGGAGTTGTTTAAATGTGACAGATTGAAGATTTCATTGGATTCAGTGATTTGGAGTGACACGAATGGTTTGGTAAACTTGTTAGCAAGTTATTTTTTCTATAGTTATTTGAATAACTCTTAATATGTTATGTTAACACACCAGGCATGTTCTCAGTTTGTTGTTTATGTGTCATGTAACGTTAGCATACCGTACAATTATTCAGCCTGTTGATGCCTCTATTCTATTTCTATTTTAAATTGCCATTCAAGGTGACATATCTGTTCTTGGTGTTGGATTTGATCAAATAAATTCCCCCAAAACATTTTGATTTATACTCCAGTGTGACTTATATATGTCTTTTCCTTTTTTATTATGCATTTTATGGCTGGTGCGACTTGTACTCCGGAGCGACTTATGGTCCGGAAAATACAGTATATATTATGGAAGTCTCACTTTGATTCGCAGACTGGTGAGCCTGCTAACTAAACTCAGTCATTTCAAATGAATCATCCAAGTTAACTTATTCGCCTTATGTAGCTACTTAACAGCATATAGCCAGAGATTCGTAAGATTCAGGTTGATGGATGGTGCATACTCATGATGCCCGAGTCAACACAACGATTTGAATTATTACCCTCGGTGAATCAAAAACCGATCAGCTCCAGTCTGTCTATACTTGAATTGCTCTCTTAACCTAAAATTAAAAACCCATTACTACACAGACATGTTAAACATCTTACCACAGCAATTTACAATTGCCATTCCAGTGATGCCATGTGAGGTCAATATCCACTGGGTTTAGACCAATACACACACACACACACACACAATATCATTTTTATAATTGCCCCGTTGGGATTGTTTATCACAATTTGTCCATTGAAAAAAAAAATAGTTTCACAAAATTCATTAAGACCTGCTCCAAAACCTCTGCACAATAAATTCTGACTTTTTGTACGGGAATCGTTTTAATCCAGCCTTCAAAATGGTGTCCCCCTCCTGGTAATGGAACTACCAGATCATAAGTCTCAAACCTATCACTTTGTAAAACACTACATCATGAATATGAGTCAGACTCTAACTTAACCTGCATGGCCCGGAGCCGCTACATGTTTCACTGCAGTGGGCTGGAAATATCCCAACCTCATACCCTTGCCACTCTTGTACTTTGCTATGACAAAGAGCCAGTGCTGTCGACAAAATGTCTGAGGTGAGTTACATCTTGGTATTGTACTTCAGCACCCCGTTCATATAGTCCCATCACTGTTCTTGCCTGAAACCCATGATCTAATGTACTTGCTTGGATTTAAATAGTTCCATTGTGCCTCTGCGACATTTCCATTCAGACCCTTTTTGCCACCTTGTCTGCTCTCTATCACCATTTCTCTGTTAGAATGCCTCTCACACTCACTTTGAGGTCATACGGTGAACATGCCTACAACACTACAAGACAATATGCAGAATTCTCATCCATTTGAAAATAGAAAAAGTAGGGCCGGGCAGTGCCTTGAAGAGACACTCTGATTTATTTATTTTGTGTCAAAGACACAAGTGTGTATGTGATGGTCATCTTGAATAGTCTCAACATCATACCTGTTATTAAGACCATGAAAATCAATTCCGTTTCGAAAATTCAACATAAAACAAAATAAAATATTGTTACACTCATCCTTGAATTTCTAATGAATGAATCTAACTAATCACATTTTCATCTCATGTCTGATGAAGCTCGCTAAATAAAAAAAATTGAATTTGTGGATATTACAAAATTGTAGTGCATGACTAATGAGTTGAATTACCAAGAAGAGAATATTTAAAATTCACATTTTTATTGGAGTAGTGTGCTGAGGTCTTCTTAAGTGCATCATTTTTTTTTTTTTATAGCGCATAACTTGAAAACATTTAAACGGCAAGGAGGAAGAAGTAAGTGGATTTGGACAGGATTTGAACAACCAAGATGACGACATATACGAGCGCCCCCATTTTAGGTACTATGTGTTTTGTCTGTTTTTGTGTGATTTGACACATCATGCTCTTATGAAGCACCCCTAAACAGCAGTTGTTGTTTTTTTTATCTGCTGTGGACCCGATCCATTTTTTACACACAAAAAAGCCATTGATCATAGATGCCATTGATGAGGGAAACGAGCTTGTGCACGTCCTTGCATGAATCAGTACACAGGAGACAAAAAAAACGTTGCCTGGGATATTCTTTCCATTGCATGGTCAATCAGTGTCAAGACGGATGAGCTGGTGAGGAGAAACAGGGACTTTTTCTCTTTTTGTCTTTTTTGCTTCACAGAGACATAGTACCGTATTTTCCGCACTATAAGGCGCACCTAAACACCTCCAATTTTCTCAAAAGCCAACAGTGCGCCTTATAATCAGGTGCGCCTTATATATGGACTAATATTGAGCCACTGCAGCAGGCGTGTCCAAAGTCCGGCTCGCGGGCCAAATGTACAAATATATCTTATATATGGACAAAGTTTTAAAATGGGCCATTCATTGAAGGTGCGCCTTATAGTGCGGAAAATACGGTAGCTTTGTGAACAGATCCGGGACAGTGGTGGGTATTTCAGTTGTTGTGTGCAGCTCATAACTCAGAGCTCTCCCGCAAAAGTAAAGGTGCCGGTATCTGTTTCTACACCAACATCCTGGCGCACCAATGTGCTGGTGACTTACCAACACTGCTCTGGAATATCTGGAATTCTGGTAATAAATATGTAAATGCCCTGGCACTTGTACAGTGGTTTTCTACCTTTGGCAATCAAACCCCTTCATACTGCTTCCTCATTCACCTACTGATAACCCAGTATCAGAAACAACTGGGGGTTCAGTATCTTGCTCAAGGAGACTTACATGGTCACGATGGCTGGGGATTCAACGCCCAACTTCCAGGTTGGAAGACATCCACTCTACTTTGCCACTCCATAAATGGCAAGAAATTCTACTCTCTACGTGAGCGCTTATGCAAGAGGTGGAGCACAGTTTAGATGTGGAGAATGCTTTCCTGGGCTCCCTGGTAATTGCACTTGGCAACTAGAGGAATCTAAGCAAAGACTACCCAAGTACAGTAATCCCTCGTTTTTCACTGGGGTTACGTTCCGAAAAGAACCCGTGATAGGTGAAATCCGTGAAGTAGAAACCTTTATTTTTTTTTACCATTATTAGACAGGTATAACATTGAAACTAAAAGACAAAACTTGTTTTCATTTGTTTAACAAAGAGAAGTAAACACTTTCTTCCAGATGACTACAGTAAAATAATAATTTTAACCATCAGTACATACTATATAGCGCGCCTCTGCGGCCTAACTCAGCTCTGTAGTGACTTTTTCATCTGAAGCCATAACAGAATGCACTGTGAAAACAATCCGTGAAGCAGCGAGGCCGTGAAAGGTGAACCCTAATATAGTGAGGGATGACTGTATAACCACTTTACTAAACACATCAAATTACTTCTACATCACAGTTAGCAAAGGAGAAGCCTATCATGGCCTGCCCAGCTGCAGCTTCGTACTTTCACATCACGTTATGGTTCACCTGATCGCTGCATGCAGACAGAATTTGAAGGTCGAAAAACATCATTTAACGACATAGAAAGTTGGACCAGTGGAACTATCGAGAGGCTATACATGTTTGGAAAAATAGACTGGCTGTGACAAACAATCTGAATTAGTACATTGAGACAATGATCTTATATATTCTCATATATACTATCATGGTCTCCAATGACTGTACCACCCATACCGCTCTCCCCCTTGCTCTGCAGGATTTGTACAAAAGGTTTTGACGGCTGCACCCGAACAAGGTCCCGGGCCTGATAATGCCTCTTCATACACATTAAGACACTCTGCCGATGAGCTGCCGCCCGTCTTGAATACAATTTTCAACACTGCACAGGAGTCATGCCTGTGTTGGACTAGAGTCCTCTCAGACCACAACCTCCCACCAAATGAAGTTTCATTCATCTCGAAAATTCTTCAAAAATATTGGAGCACAACACTTTTCTGATTACATGGCTTCTAGTAGTTTAATTTTTTTTTAGTCTGGATTCTGACCATACTCTTGAAAGCCCCTTGCAAAAGTGACACACTTATTGCAGCACTAGATTCTGACATTTCATCAATACTATTGTATACTTTTCAGTGCTGCCTTTGATGCTGTCAATCGTAACATGTCTGTGTTACAGACTTCTCTAAGAGAGGACGCACCGTGTAATTCATGGATATGTGACCTTTGTCACATGCGGAGTCCCTGATCAGTTATCAGCCCTCTATTGTTCAGTATTCACTTCTGAATCAATTTTCTATACTGCTTGTTCCAACGCGGGTCGTTGGCATGCTGGAGCCTATTCCAGCAGTCATCAGGCAGTAGGAGGGCGACACCCTGAACTGCTTGCCAGCAAATCACAGGGCACACAGAGACAAACAACCATTCGCACTCGCACCCACACCTAGCGACATTTTGGCGTGCCTACCAAGCACGTTGGGGTGTGGAAGTAAACCGGACTGCCCGGAGAAAACCCACGTGGGCACGGGGAGAACATGCCACACAGGGAGGGCCGGATATGGAATCGAACCTGCACGCTCCTAACTGTGAGGCGGACGTTCTAACCAGTGCTCTACCGTGCCGCCCTGGTTGAGATCCACAATATCAGATTCATTTCTGTTCGCCTTTCTATGATCTTATACATCTAATGTTAGCATTTAGCTAGCAGGTTTTGGGGTAAATCATCTGGCTTGATTGACATTGCTAAAACTAGTCCAACTACGAGTCCTTCTAATCGTATTTATTTATGAGTACTTTTTCGTGGGTGTATGACTGATCGCATGTGCAGATTGTATAATAAAAGTAACTGGCACACAAACCTAACATTATTTGTGAAGAATAGGTGCAGCGAGGATTTCACCAGATGCTGACCTTGCATGGTAAAGCAAACTCTTCATGAATGTATCAAGACCATAATCTGCCCTACCACCTTGCAAAGGACCTTTGACTCCTACAAGCATTTAAATGATAATTAATGGTTAAGCTGGCAATTGTAACAGTATCCCACAAAGATGAGAACCTCTTCTGTGCCGGAGTCCTTGAAAAGACAAAATAACTGCCCACCCTAAGGCTGACGGACAGACTACTTTGAGGCTCTATGAATAACAACTAGCCAAGGATAAAGCTGAGGCCCAACTCAAGTAGGTGTCAGAAAGTCAAGTGGGTTTGGTGTTATCTCCATGTACTTTCAGCTGCCCATTAGCATAGCTTTTCAGCTGGTACGGTGGATGGCCCGCAATGGGAATAGAAAGGAGAAAGACAATCTCCTTCTCTTATTTTCCTCCTTGTCTTCCACTCTTCAGACCTTCTCTCTCCTTGCTCCCTTACTCCTCACTAATCCGCTAAATCCCAGGAGGGGCCAGAAGTTGTCAAGTGCTGAAGTGGCCTTTTGTCTTCTAGTTCTGTGTTGGGAAGAGGGAGTCCACCTGCTCCTGATAATTTGAAGTTGAGTGACTGTGTGAGTTTGTGGTTTTATAGATGGGGGCACATGAATGCAATTTAGCGGGTACAATATATTTTGCCATGGGAGGATATTATTTCAAGGGTAACTTGAAAATACTAGGAATTGGGTATGATATATTATTTTAGGTTTGCATGGACATTCTTTACAAATGGAATTTTCCACTCATAAAAGTTTCAAAGACAGATAGGAAACAGCAGGTGAGAAAACAGTTGAATATATTCTATTTTAGGTATTGTGGAGAAGTGCTCGGATTTGTTTCACAAACTCTGCAAATTATGTTTTCTTCATTTTATGATTAGGCAAGTCTTACTTGTTTCTACGCTTAAGATGCCCTTTGAAACAACGAGAAGTAATATTATTATGATTTAAAGACTGCTTGAATTGGGACATACTGCATTATTGGCCATGCTTCATCTGTCATTATCCTCCCCCCTTTCCATAAGTACTTCATCAAGCCAGCATCACCAAATAAAACATCATGAATTGGTTGTATAATTTTTTTGCTGCAATGTTCCTTGCATGCAATCTGCTATGAGACAAGCCATCAATAAAATAGTAAATGGTCTGTATTTGTATATCGCTTTTCAACCTTTCGTACTCAAAGCGCTTCACACTACATCCCCATTCACCAACTGATGATATCCCATCAGAAACAACTGGGGGTTCAGTGTCTGGCTCAAGGAAACCTTGACATGGACACAATGGCTGGGAATTCAACACCCAACTTCTGGGTTGGGAAACGACCACTCTAGCACTAAGATACACCGCAATAAAGGGGAGTCCTTATCCAATCTGGAAAAAAACCATCAGTGGATGGAAATGTCCACACAAAATAGTATGGGAAAGAAAAATGAATATTGAGAAGGGTCCACAAATGGAGGGAATCCCCCTTCCAAGATGACCAGGGTGTAATGGATGCAGAGTAGGCAACATTTTACGACTAATGTGGTTCTATATACAATATTACCTAGAACAATGAGAGAGTCCATTTTGTAACAAGAATTGCCACATTAAGACTCAAAACTCCTCCTGAAATCTCAAAACTCGATCTGTACCGAATTTCCATAGCAATGCCTCTGGCAATGTGCCCCACCTTAGATCTTGTCCAGGTTGGTCATTGCAAATTCCATTTAGCAGAAGCATCAGACTCAGTCATTGTCACCTAATCCCCTCTCAAAGCAGGAAGGGATGTGATGGGAGAGAGAAGAAGTGGTAGCCTACATGTTGTAGAAAAAGAGAACCAGTTGTTTCTGTTGCAGTTTTATGCACTTTTTACTCACGTTTGATTATTAAAAGAACTAACTAGCTTGGTGTAATATAATCTGAATTGGTTTTAAAATATAATCCAATGAAAAATACAATGTCTATTCGGCGTTACCTTTTATTAATGTAGATTGAATCGATACAGTGGTTGTCGCAAAGGGCGCTATTTCAGAGGAGTGACTAGGAGCAGCAGTGTGACGCGAAGCAAAGTGTTGTCTGTATTACAGGCAGCATTAGTCCAGAATAAAACCACATTATCACAGTTGTTGATGAACAGCCCAAGTCTAATAGCTTTTTTAAAATTGAGTTGTACAGGTCAAAGGCCACAGTAATGGTCAAAACAGTTATTTGTCTTTCCCTTCACTTCTCTCCCAAAACTCTGCTGTTTGAACAGATGTGAAGACTTCACTGTACACACAATTACAATTCTATCTAGGTCACGGTGACAGAAAGGTTGTCGACCACTGATTAAAAAAGGTTAAGTGGCTTTTATTATGGAAAGTTATGGAAAAGCAATTCTCAACGTTGATTGTACAATCATGTACAGTATGTACTCATCCGTGGGAGTCCATCCATCCATCCATCCATCCATCCATCCATCCATCCATCCATCCATCCATCCATCCATCCATCCATCCATAGAGACGAGGCAGACACTGGTCACTAGCCAGTCGCAGGCATAATCCATGAGTCCAGAAACTATTTTTGTTTTCAGTTCAAGCCATGTGTCATTGGAATTAAATTGGTGTTTGCGCCTCAGTGCTAAATTCATAATTCAGCATTATATTCGCTAATGGCTTTTATGCAATGCTCATGGAATGCCTTGTCTTAATCTTAATCTGTAATTTTGTAGCCATAGCATCAGGTGTTTGACTGCTTTGCAGTCACTGGCCACAATTTGGATCAGTCTATTAGATGGTCTAATACAAGAGCTAGGGCACACTGGTGCAACATATTTGTAGTTTACGATACTTGCAATAAATATTCACTACGATAGCATGTAACACACAACACTGCATTAATGAAAATTGGCAAAAATTTAGTCTTCTGCCACCATACATGTTTGTCACATTATTAACAACACTACTATTTTTCCCTTTTCACTGACCTACACATTAGTTGTTTGACATCTTACTTTACAGTGAGTGTTTCCCTTTCACTCTTTCGTATTGATTCTTCACTGATGTTCTTTGGGTATGATGTCTCCTCAATAGGTTCAAAGAACTGTGGTTGATTTCAACATTGGATGTCTTCTTGCAGTCATTATAAAGGCATTGCACATGCCATAATGAGATCTGATGACTGCAAGTGCTCACAAATCACTTTGCCATTGAACCAAAGCTGGGTTTAAAAAAGGATTTTGACCCACGATCACTCTAAACAGATTCAGTTGGCTTTTACAGTGTTAAATCAAGATGCATGTGTGCATTGACTCACCTATTAGTTCCCATTGTGCTTCCTGACGCTTACTCAAAATCTTCTATTCCACACCATTTCTTCTCTTTGTCCCTGGCCCTCAAAAGTCAATGCCTTGACCTTTTTAGTAGCTGCTTAAATAGATTAGCTGTTATTAGAAACTATGCACTGCTGATGACTCTTTCAGGAGGTGGGACCTCTGCTTCATGGGCATGATGATGGGGGCAAATTGGAGATGAGTTGGCTGTAGACAAAAAAGTCACTTTGGGGGACATTGTGGCCAGGTAGGTAAAAGACATGTCAAAGAGGAGTACCATTTTCTGCAGTTAATTCAAGAGTTGGCAAGAATAGTCTTTGGGGGGGGGTGTAATTGAATTGTTGAGGAGGAAAAAATAAGTGGAATTTGAAGTCTTAGATAAATAAAACTGGAAGGTATTGAGAACATTATAAAATATAATATTGTTATTTATTTCAGAGGAAAAACAGTTTTATCACTGAAGGCTGGTTCACTGAACTGTCTCTTGTCATCCCAAAAAGCATAATCTAAATGTGACTCCTCATCACAGGCTGACATTTGTAATAATTGTGCTAAAAGTGAACTGACAGTCTGATTTATCTACCAAAACCAGCAGACTTGCATAGTGCCAGTTGATTAATGACAGTCTCACAACATGCACTTTTTTGCATTATATGCCGGTTGAATTACTTTTATTGTACAAAGGACAATTCTGTTCAAGATGGTTTATATATGGTACAGTCTGTTTTATTGTATTGCAACCCTAATTGGGCCAGCAATGTGAAATTAAAAAAAGTAACAGTTGACAATTGCATTTGAGCATGGTATTAAAAAACTCACCTGTATTGTAAGTAAGTATTGAGGAGGATGTTTTTACTCAGCCTCAGTATTTCAGCTTAGAACACTTGACTGGTACCTGTAGTGTTTTATTTGCAGAATGACCCAGCGTAGATTGTAATGGGTAGCTTTATGATTTTGTCTTTATTTACTCCTATTCCAAGGATTTACTTCTTTTTGGGTGCTGGTAGACTGCTTAATTGATAGAGTGATCTCTCGCCCCGACCTTCACGTTTAAAGAAGTCGTGGACCAAGAAATTCTAGAATCCTTGAACCATTCTTCACCTCGACCAGAGAATGTAGAGAAAAAGTAGGGAAAAGTATTCATTTGTGGGATATATGTACGTATAGATATACCAGCAAAAATTATGGTACATGGAAAAACATATTGTTAAGGACCTCTCATAAGAGACACCAACAGGAGGAAAATCAACGTGCATCGCTCCATTCTTCCACTGCACTAACATTCATCTGAAATCACACATATATTGTATAAGCCTTCCTTTGTACAGTCTCTTGGAGCACAGAATACATATAGAACTACTTTGTTACCAGTACTCCCACATTGACACTAGCCTTCATAGTAGATGGTGTTCCCAATAGATCTGTCATTTGTATGCACTATTTCTATTGTGTTCATTAGAGCTTGAAAGCAAGATCGGCCTTGTTCAATTAAATGAAGAATAAAAATGAGTGGGTCTTTTGGGTTAATAGAGTAAGCACGCTCGAAGAAAAAATTCTGAAGGTTAAAACGTTCATGAGAGGACCAGTAAAGTAATTAACTAAACTTTAATATTTATCTTCTCTTTTCAAACCAAAATCCAATTTCAGGCTTTGCAACTCCCCACGATAGGTCAATCACAGAGTGCATTAGCAAAATTATCAAACATATTTTAATTTTTGGCCTAGACTCTTCACACTGCCTCTGCTTCAACACAATGCACACAAACTTCCATTTAAATAAATTGAGCCAAAGAAACTAGTCTAGAATATAATATACTACGTATGCATTTTTCCGTTTTTAACATATTACAACAGACTTGATTTCTTTCTTTTCTCTTTTCACTAGCTCCAGTTCTAACACAGGACCATTTATTCACCAGACACAGTCCAAATGGAAGAAAAATATCCAAGGTCACATTTCATCAATTGTGTGCCAAAGTATATTTCCCCCTTAAAACACCATGACATGTTTGTTGTGGGGCATTTTTCCCTCTTATAGTGCAATAGCTTGTCAATTTGTGTGTCGGTATAGGCAGAGTTGTGTAGAAAAGCATAAAGCATGTATTTGTGCACCTGCCTGATAGTGTTTCGTTCACTTGTTTGATGTACAATCTAGTAAATTGAAGCCGCATGGAGATTGGCCCATCAATAGATCAATCTATTGATTTACAGTGCTCGTTATGAGCTCTGTCAGAAGGTGGATGTCACTGTTTTATGGACTACAGTTATAGTATTTTTGGTCACATTTAATATATCTCTTCCCACTGGATGCAATTAACATTTTCTGACATTCAAATGAACACTTTTTATCATCTTCTCCGACTTCATAATCACTGAGGCTTAAAAAAGCAATAAGATTTCCCATCTGAAAAAAGATCCCTCAAAAGACTAACGCCCTGAAATGTCAGGTTTATGGTTTGGCAATTTAATGGTAAACACGACAGTTATCTCAAAAGATTTGAAAATGAAGATTGTTTTTTTTTCCTACTTTCACTTGCAGTATCTGCTGACACGCACATACCAGTGTGCCTACTAGAAAGTCGGTATTATAATTAGCTAATATTAAAAGTCAAACCAATGTCTCATTTGTGAAATCTGTATGTGCTTTTTTTTGTTTAACTATCCCTGAGTAGAGCATTTAGGCGCAGATTAGATTTAGCATGTAAACAATGGCGACAGCAAATCACAAAGAAGCCCAGGTCATTAATGTGACAGGGCTCCTGCCAGAGGGGGCACAATGGCAGGGTTCACCCGGTCTCTCTGACAAATGTAAAAGGTATCACACACATTGTTATAATGAGGGCCAAACTGGCAGTCCTCAGTGTCCTTCATTGTGCATATGGCGAGGAGAATGAAACAAACACACGTTAGGAGAAATGAATGGCTGCTCTATAATTGTACACAGATATTAAATGTTTTTAGATTTATTCAATTTTGAAGGCTGGACCAATGAAACTTTACAATAAAGTTTACAAAGGAGCAGTATTATTGGGGTTAATATTAAAGCCAAAGTAATGATTAGGTTCATATTCAATTTTTGTATGTAAGAATGTTTTGCCATGTACTAACTCTTATATGGGCAATTGAAGACAGCCTTGCACCACGACCCAGCTAGCCTGGTAAGTCACGCCCACTAAAAAAGTGGGCCTAGAGATGAAACCCTTCACCGCGACTGAGTCTTGGTTCAAAACGAACCGTCCAATCCAATTCATTTATTTGTTATGACGTTCCTGTGTGTGCGACGTCACTCTTCAGTGGAGTACGTCATCTTTGTCCTAGTCATTCAACATTAAATCAGTTTTAAATAACCAGAAACACACGAGGTCATTAAAGCCCCAGCAGCTGACAGCACTGGAAGCATTTATGTCAAAAGATGTTTTTTTTTTTTTGTCACATCCACTCTTTGCATACTACCGTATTTTCTGCACTATAGGGCGCAACCCCAGTTTGATGCAGAAGCTTCTAGTCTATACGCTTTTTAAACCGGTGCGCCCTATATATATGAAAACATTTCTAAAATAAAAAGTTCAATGAAGGCGCGCCTTATAATTCAGTGCGCCTTATAGTGCAGAAAATACTGAATTTCATTTCAGCAATGCCCCGCCTCAAGAATGTGCTTTATGTGACTCCCCCCAATAACCAATTGCTGTTATTGCGTTGACTCTGACTTGCTCGACTAGGATCGTGCATCTGGCACGAAAAAAAAAAGATGCGCTGTTTTTACACCGAATGCAGACTACTTTCTGTTGTCTGCTCTCTAAATCGTCAGATGGGTCAGTGGCACAGCAGCTCTCAACATGGTAAACAACACCTGCTACGGTACGAAAATGAAGTTGCACCTTTTTTATACGCGCACGAACATCCGTCTACAAAAATAGGGCCCCACATGTACTTTGGAAAAGACTTTTGAATGTGTCTCTTGTTTTCTAAGGGGGGTGCTTCAGGATTATGGGGTCCTTTCGGGCCCTCTATAATCAGAGCAAGAGCATGGTTTACATATAAATTTGCCTGCCAAAAGTCCAGCTGAACACTTGAGGGATGAACTTGAAAATGCTATTTATACTAGAATGACCAACATTAGTCCCTAACAAGGCCGTTGACCAGCATGAGGAGGAGCCAAGCCATTGTGCCTGTGTACGTTATTTCTATGCGTTAACATGGGGTCCTTGAATAGTGCCAATCGGGCTTGATTCTTACTTGTTCGTGATAAGATTTACATCATTCAATCCTTCAAAATGACCGGTAATAGCAACAGAGAATAGCATGTTTGGAATAGGCAGAGTATTAAATATAATTTATTTAGCAGTATCAGTCGTAGTCATCGTATAATAGTGGTAATATGCACCGTATGTAGTATGGATCTCATTTCAGGCCCTGATTTCTTACCTCTTTATATATGTACCTTCTCTTTTTTTTTGTGATATCGGTATATTTATTGTGATGTGCACGTCTGAGTCGATTGGAGTGCTGTGCTCCAAAACCAATTTAGATGTTTCATGCTATGCAATAAAACATCGACGAGTGAGCTCACAAACTCTCAGTATCAAGACAGATAATAAAAGCACAAGGTCAGCAAGCCAGCTTCATACTTGACACCATAAGTATTTGTCAATAGCCTTTCATTTACACGCTGATGAAAACAGAGAGAAGCTTTTGATGTTAACTGCCACTTTTCAGGTCATGCAGTCAATCCACGGGGTAGGTTAATCTAAGACTTCCTCCTCTTTTGCAACAGTTTTGCCTCATATTTTTTCCATTTGGCTTTATGTTTAATGTAACACTCTTTTCCTAGTGTTCTGCTTGACTTATCATCTCCCCCTTGGTTTCACAGAGGGTTCATTTTGCTCTTGTAGCCGTCGTAGTAGAAATGCACTTTGATGTGAGCCGACAATGCAGCCTGTGCTTCTGCTAAATTTAATCATATTAACTGGTTAATCATGCCCCTACTGTGTGATTCTCAACTTCAGTTTTTTTCCTCTTTTTTTTCTATAGTCATCTAGCCTTTGGGCTGAGGGGAACAGAGAACAGCACGCTTTACAGAAGTACTGCGACCTAGTGCCCTCTATTGATGAGCCACCACTGGCTGTAGGACAGTGTGGGTTGAATATTTTGGGACACTCAACATTAGAAACACAGAAAATGTTTGCCAAATAATTCCTACTATAAAAGGACAATTGGTTTCTCACGCTATTTATCAAAATCGAGGGGGAGTGCAAGTGAAATTCAGAAAATTGGTTACATTGTATAGGAGTGTCTAACCAGTCGAGTAGATTCCGAGGGGTGTAGAAGGGAAAAAAGGGGTGTGTATGGGGGTTATAATTTTGTGTCCATGCACTCAACAGCCTGTGCGCCTTATCAGTCCCCTCTCCACAATGACGTATTTAAATGAAAATAAAATGTGGCCCTCCCGATCAGAACACAAGTGGCGCGCTGTTACTGAACGTCTGTGCTCGTCACGGATTATCCAGAACGAACACCCTGATTAAACATAAGGGTGTCTATATGCACACTTGGAACAAGGACACCCTTGGCTGCAGTTCGATGATCAACTTTGTAACTGTGCCATTGTAACTGTGTATAGTGGAGATGGTCTGCTGCTGACCCCAAGACGATGTGAGTTGGTGGAGAAAATACCTCGAAAACCTCCTGAATTCCACCGACACGCCTTCCATTGGGGACTTTGAGGTGGGCTCTTCTATCTCTGGGGTTGAAGTCACCGACGTGGTTAAAAAGCTCCTTTGTGGAAAGGCCCCAGGGATGGATGAGTTACTAAACGCTTTGGATGTTGTGGGGCTGCCCTTGTACAGTAGAACCGCCACTACAACACTGCATGGACATCAGAAACAGTGCCTCTGGATGGCAGAGGAATCACACTTTTAAGTCTCCTTGGTTAGGTCTTTTCAGATATACAGGACAGGAGGGTCCAGTGGGAGGTCAAATCTCAGATTCAGGAGGAGTGATGTGGTTTTCGTCCCAGCCATGGACAGCTCTCTGTCAACTTAAGAAATACTTGCCGCATATTTGGGAGTTTTATTTCCTCCTCCGTTTTTGTGAAATCACATGAGCATGCAAACCAGGAAAGCCAAAACCGTTAGCAAGTGAACACAAAAATATGTCTGCGCACAAGAATTCCATTGAAATTCTGTCAAATGACTCTGCAGACAAGAAATGAATTTTTGAACATGCATTGCATCAAATTAGGGAACACCTAATACATGTGTGCTAAGAAAATTCAACTTTTGAAAGGCAATTTCGGGAGAAGGCGTATAATAAACAAATTATTATGTTATTCTTGAGAAATTAATTTCTCTCTTCGAACTGAACGATACTGCTAGGCTATAACAAAGTGTATTTGTCACACCTAGATTGAATGGGTATCAGTCCAGGGTGTACTTCACCTTCATCCTGTCAGCTGGAATAGCCTGCAAATTCAACTGATCCTGAAACAGAAAAACAAACAAATAAGAGCATGTCAGTACTTGTCTGTAAATGTCTTTTTTTAATTAGTAGCACATTGTCAGCCAATTTATAACAACAGCAAATACCATAAATGATTTATCAGAAATGCCAGCCAAGGAGATAAATACAAACGAGGTCAATTCATGTCAAGATTTAAAAAAAGTGTAAGTTTAGAGGCATCAATAAGCAATTTGGCGAAATTGATGGAATAAATGATGACTTATCTACTTTTCTTTTTTTCTGCCTTCTTGAACAAAATATTTTCCTGAAACTTTTCCATTTTAAGATTTCCAGTCACAGGGTAACCAGAAGCAACCCTGAAGGCATGGTTGGTTTATATCTACTCTACTTGGCAATGTCGCTTCACCTGAAAAAAAATCCATGTCATATTACACAGTTAAACAGAGTAAACATCTTTGTTTTCTAAAAATGTGTTTTATTGTTAGTATTGCTGTCCTTGGCAATTTGTATTTGATTACAGCTAACTTGGACATTGTTGATCTTTCACTTTTGGTGTCTCTGAATGACAACCTCACATAAAGACCCAATTTCATTTTTGGCAGGTTTAGAGCAGCTTTGTCAGTGAGTTTATCCATGTACAAACATCTCTGTTTGGATGATTGTTGAGGATGTGATTATTGATGGCTCTGTGGTTTGTCTGCGTGTGATTGCTTGTGCCTGAGGGGTTGGTGTTTGGAATCAAAATCTGTGTTTATTTTTGCCATCATTCCAATTTCACTACGCCAATCACTGTGGTAACAGCCCAATCGTCTCATCACCGTACATCAGCCGTGTCATTGTCCCACATTATCTATGGCTGTCAAGTTAATTCTACCTCTGTCACTCAATACTTTGTTGTTAATTACATTTCATATTAATTAAAATATTTGGTCGTGAGAAAATAAAATAACAATTAACCCAGCTGTTGTCCACATATTAGTGCTCAATAAGCTCATTTGGCTGCGCCAAATAAGCCCTCAACAACTGCAGCCACATTTAGAATTTTTTTTTTTAGTGTCTTACTATTACTTTTTGTGTCATGCCATCCATAAAAATAATGAGTTAATGGTTTTGCTTTTGAAATAGAACCTTCCTTCATGCCATTCAGATAATAAAATGTAGTTCTGATCATTTGTGTCACGTGGCGTGCTACCTGTCACCCGCCAGTACGCTCTGTCACTCCATCACCATGAATACCATTCACAGCCACGCCTCTTCCATTAAGTCATTTACCCAGACCTGTTCCTGCTTGTTAACTAGTCCTATTTAAACACCACACATCAGTTTGTCCCAGTATGCTACCCATCTGTCCTCTTGCTCTGTGCTGTGTTGCTCTTGTTGCCTCCCAGTTGCCGACTTGTTTCCGTGTACTGACCGACCAAGCTCGAACGCTGCCAGCCCGGACCGAACACCCGATCACTGACCACGACTCAGTCTCGCTCCTGGAAGTCGACACCCGATCCCCTCATTTCCCCATTAAACAGTGTGTCGCATTTGGTCGTCCCACCCGTCTGTTCCCATTACAATTTGTGCAGTGCATTTATATATCTAAGTACAAAAAATCTAATCATAAATTTCAACAAGTCAACAGAAATCATT
Organism: Syngnathus acus; assembly: GCF_901709675.1. Lineage (NCBI taxonomy): Eukaryota > Metazoa > Chordata > Actinopteri > Syngnathiformes > Syngnathidae > Syngnathus > Syngnathus acus. The sequence goes on along the minus strand of NC_051087.1, from coordinate 11,531,937 downwards.
AGAGGCACTCTTTCCACTTAAATCTTACTATGCTACTTCATAAATGACAGAAATACGCTGAGACATAGCATTAGTGTGGAATTTTAGGATTAGCCAGGATTTACCTAATCCTCCCAGAGAAGGAAGGCTTTAGGAGGGATAGCACAGCACAGGTTAAAAAGTGGGAGTAGGATATGGAGACCAGAAAACCTCCTGCACGGGGAAAAGGCAAGAAAATATGATCTTTTAATGTTGCAAGAGCATTTGGGATAAAAGCAGTTTGGCAGGGAAGGACAGAGGAAAACAGTCAGTATTGTTTTAATCCTGTCAGTAGGACCCTTCTAATCCCTTGTTGTGAACATCACAGACACACTTTGGTGTTTTTGTTAGCAAGGGTAATCCCTGGTTTTGCGGCCCTTAAATCCAGGGTGGTACAGAGCTCTATGTTAATTATATTTCTGAAACTAAAGGATGCAAGGACATAAGCAATTACCTGTACTGAGGTTTTAGACTGAAAAGTGATGGACAGGAGAACCCACGACAAATCACCAGTCAATCATATGGCTGACTCAAAAAAATAAAAAACGATAAGACCCACATCTTTGGACTGGGTGAAAAATGACACCTGGAGTATATATTTTCTATGTCCTGAGGAAAGACACAAATAAAACCACTCACTTTTTGTTTTCAGTGATGCTTGGTAAAGCACCATTTCATTTGTGAACTGTTTATGGTGAAAACAGTCTCCTTGTCTGCTATTCTATAGAGTGAACACAAGCTCCACACCTCCCTTTGGTACGTTGTAAATCAAATAAAAAAAAAAAACATCATATTTGTCAATATAAGAGTCTCTTGTTGATCTGTGTGATCAAAGCAATACAGAAAAGACCCACTTTTAATGAGAGTAAGATTCCATTTTCCTTCTCTTGAGGATAGTCTGACATCGCTTCGCCTGGTGGCTTAAAGTTATGATGTCAGTGGGTCATAGTGGTTTATAGGATTTAGCCCCTGGAGGAAGTCACAGGCTCTTTAAATCCAAGACAAAATGGCCTCTAAACTTAATTGAGGTTGCAAGTAGGTGCAATAACACTGATTGTTGTTATCATAAAGCCACAGAGGCATTGCATGCTTCAGTGTTGGTGATATTAACAATAAAAACCATGATAGTTGTGTGAATCCAATTGAGCTGCACTAAGAAAAAAAACAGTGCAATGGTGTCCAACCGCATATAATTAGCCAATAATTTATTCTTTATAGGGTAGAAAAAAAGATTAAACAACTGAAATGACAACAATTGAAGCACCATTTCCCTGCTGCCATCACACATGCTTTATGGGGCTTCTTTGGGAGAGTAAAGCAGATGTTTTGTCTATAACCAGACAGCGATTTTTCTTATTTACATTTCTGCTTGATATCTTCACCTCACACATATACAGTAAAAGCCTCAAGATGATTGACAGTCTGTATAGTTTCCCTAGCAATAAAACCTTTTATTGACTATGAAATGGACTGGCGGCCAGACTAAGGTCTACCATGCATGCCTCTTACCCAAAGAGCTGCGGTAAGCTCCAACTCACCTGTGACCCTCGTGACAATATGCGGTTTAGGTATTGGATGGGTTTTTGTGTTTTCGTCAGTGTGATAATACACCAGTTATTATAAATACATTAGAAATCCCAAACAATTAATATAAATTACCATTCATATAAATGTAAGTGGATGAATTCCCAGCATGACTTGCTATAAAAAGCCTACAAAATAATCACTGAAGTAAATCAATATGTTTCCCAAATGGATTCTATAAATAAGTGTGTTTTTTTTCTTGGTGAGAGTTGAGAAAAAAATTACTTTTAGTTAAACCGGAATATATCTATTTCTGATGATTGATTTTGTAATTTTGTAAATCAAAAAAACTTTGATTTTGAAAGTTTGTATGGTCTCCCTGTACTTGTCTCTTTTGTGTAAATGACTGACTATTGACTATTGTCGAGCAAATTATGTGCATCTACTTTTTTGGCGTTTTTTTGGTGCCAATTGTCTTCACTTTTAAAAACAGCAACATATTGCAGACATTATTTTGTTACCCACCTTCTTTTGAAATGAATGTATTTTTTTAAACAAACGGGACTTTTTACACACCTTCTGATACCAAAATGAGTTATTTATCAATTAATTGTATTTATGAGGTGATCACACCATACTGTATATCACATTGTATCACAACATATTGTACCGTATCGTATCATATAGTATATCATATAATCATATCATATAGGGTCCAGCAAAATGATCTGACACATTTGTAGGTTTAATAAAATGCAAATAAATTAAAGATTTCTTTTTCTTTTAGAAAAGTACATATAATGCCATTTTGTATTGTTTCGTTTCGTCTCATTTCATTTTCGTTTCGTTTTCGAATAATGTTATTTTGTTTCGTTTCAGTTGCTAACATGAATTAGACTGATGAGCGTCGCATTTTCATTTTGGACAAGGTTATCAAGTTTGAATCTGTAATTGCAACACAACGAGTGTTCCGTTGGCGCTTCAGACTTGGTTGACATGATCCCGTACCTGCTCGAAACACAATCTTGTTATGTGTTACTAACTTCAGCCAGTGGATGAGCATTAAAACAAAAATCAACCGACCGACCTCGAAACAAAACAAAACAAAACAAAATGGCATTATATGTACTTTTCGAAGAAAAAAAACAACAACTTTTGTTTCTTTAATTTATTTGCATTTTATTAAACCTACATATGTGTCAGATCGTTTTGCCGGACCCTGTATATTATTTGAGCTCAGAGTCATCATGACCCTCAGAAGCAAATCATAACTATGGTGACAAAATTGACTTTGACACCACTGCAGTAAACTGATATGTCAAAATCAAAGCAGTGATTTCTGTTTTGTTTGTTTGCCAGATCTTTCCCAATAAAGACAACAAAAAATGTGATGTTTAGCATTTAGGGAAGGTGTCCATGGGCAGTCTCTATCACCACTGATGATATTGCAAGTTTCTCATTCCCTAGTGACATTGATTGGAAAACAGCTTCAGGCAACCTAAAGGCTTTTGTTTTTCCCCCTCTTTTGTTTCTTTTCACTTGACAGTGAATGTGCATGTGTTTGTGCTTATGCCTGCTTGTGACCTGATCTCCTACTGTTTCATTTTTATCAACAGCTGCGAGCTTTAAATGGTCAATGAATTTAATGTTATTGTTTATGTCAATTGAATCACTGAGTAAATATGTTTAATTTATTTATGTAAGCTATTTGTTATTGTGCATAATTCTACAGTGCATTACAATTTTAAATATTCAATGGTAGCATGTTTAATCAACTCCAAGATGCGCCGTAGAGTGGCCTAGTGGTCTCCATCCCATTTGGGAACTCTCAGGTTTCGAATAACCCCCTGTATCGTTTGCATGGTCTCCTTTGTCACGCTCGGATTGAGCTGGTTGGGTTTAAATAGCACAAAACAATGCATGGTCTTTAAATTGATGACTAAAGTTGCCCATAGGTGTAATTGTGAGTGTAAATGTTGGTTGGTGACTTGTTGAAGGTGCATGCCTTTTTTGGCTCAAATCAACTGAGATTCCACTCAACCACCATTCCACTGAGCACAAGCGGAAAAGAAAAAGGGACAAAGGATGAATGGATGGGTAATTCCAAGATTGTGTGTTATTTGATTCGGTTGGGATTATTGATTCAGTTAAACAAAAATTAGACGTTGGTCTTCCACAGCATGTTTCCTATTCATCGTATCAGCGACTTTGAAAAGTCTGTGAAATTGGCGCAGTGCATAACAAGGGGGACGTCTCAAACAATGCTCCTCATCTATCTGAGAGCTTTCCATCGTTGTGCACTCACAAAAGCACACACATTGTGCCTAGATCTCAGGAGAGAGGCAGGAAAAGCATTTGAGAGCTGTCTCCATTCACTTTCATCTCTCATCTCTTTTTAATACCGCTTTCCTTCTGGAGTTTTCTACTTCCACCCTGGCTCCCTCAACTGTTATTTAACCAGCCGTCAGTGTGTGAAATATATTACTGATCACTGAAAGGGTTGAGCTGGAGTTTGAAAGCAAAATCAAATTGTTTTCCTTCAATATACGTGCAGGTATTAGATCATGTTGGGCCCATTCTCTTGCATTGTCTTCTTTGCTCGGCTGCAAACACAGCAGGCTGCCTCATGTCCATTAAGACCCCTTCTGCAGCCCACAAACATTTTTCTCTTTTGTTGGTTGTCATGCTTCACTGAGCACTGTCATTGTTTGTATACATAATTTTACTGTAGATCCAGTTTGAGATGTGTCCATCTTTAGAGGGGGCAGAATCGTGAGTGTTATTCTGTTACAGTGTGGCTATCTACTGCTTGTACCATTCAGTTTTCGGTTTTCCTCTTTGGAATCTCCCGATATCCAGCTAAAACATTTACTGCACATACATGTAATGAGATCCAAGTGCACGGCTGGATCAAACCATTGTAAATACATTATGTGTAGGACATTTAACATTATATAGTATTGAAGAGAATATTGTCATTGTAATGCAAAAAAAAAATTGGATAGTTAGTCTTTCAGAAGGGGAAAGAAGACAGGAGGGGGAAATTTAGTGTACAAATGAAAAAAAAAAGCAAAATGCAGGAGACACAATCTGGAAATTAAAGATGACTAAAATTATATGCAAAAGTGTCATGTGTGGGGAACACTTGGACACATGACGGTAGTGTTGCATTTATATATTGAAATTGGCCTGCATGCTTTTATTCTCCTGCAAGTGTATGATGGGGAAGGTGTGCAGTAAGATTTTTTTTCTGGCTGTGCACATTCTCCCGATCACTTAAGTCTGCCATTTACACAGCTTCAAGCTAGATATGCACTCTGGGTGGAGCGACCCTAAAATGTGTGCGTTACCCATCAAATCTGGCCTTGCGCGCATTCTGTTCTTGACTTAAGCACTTGTCCTTTTACTTGACTGTCAAGTGCTCTGGGAATGTGAAACAGCATGCTGCACTTGAAATGTGGCTGCAGTTATGTATAACATAGGCCACATTTGCACGTAATACTGGAAAGGGGACTCCCCGAAAGCTATAACATCTATTTAAACTTCCAATGTTAATTTGTTTTGCTTTTCATCTTCTTTTACCAACATGTAGGCTGAGCTTTCTAGCCAGACCGACCATTTCACCTGCGCTAATGATTTAATAATGATATTGAGCAGAGGCCTCCAAAGCAGAGCCTTTGTGTCTGGCCGCACAGACAAGAATAATAAAGATCCATAAAAAACACAACAACAGGCATGGCACTGTAGCTGCTTTAAATCATCTAGTGATAATGGCCATTTCTTGTTGGTTTTTTTGCCCCAGTGACCAATCCGATGATCGTAAATTTGGACGTCTGAAAATTGACCGAGATTTTGAACACAGCCCGAAAAAGCATACTCTCCTCCAAAGTGTTAGTTTATAGCCACAAGACACATCCACTAGACATTGTACTGTATTTTCATATTTCAACGGTGCTATATTTTTCTAATGAATTCCAACGACTTTTACAAGTGTTAGGAAAATTCCATACTCCATAATTTACAGGCAGAAATCACTGTATCACATGCATTTGCTGCTTCCGCATGGTGGATGTGTCAAGTCTGGACGGCCTGTGAGCAGATAAAAAATGTGGAAACCCAGGTGCGTAAATAAAAGTGGAGGTGAGTAGTTGTATTATGTTTTTTTTCCCTTACAACCCCCCTTTTATTTTTTTTAGCTGTTGAGTTTGGTGATGGCTCTGGGAATGAAGCAGTCCCTAAGTCTGTTTATGCGGCTTTTATGTACACTGTAGTGCTGGCCATAATGCAGGAGTTCAAACAGGTGGTCGGTTTGGGGAATTGTCCTTGACGACAATTGCTGCTCTGCTGAAATAGTGAGAGCTGGCAATGTCCTTTTAGCTGGGCATTGTTTATTGCTCTCTGTGCTGTCCTGTCGGCTGCTAGCGTACCACACCTTTACAGTACTTTACAGTGAATACCTAGATATAACAACATTAATATAGTATTAGTTAAAAATAAGTCTTTATTATGGTTGTAATGGTGTAGTCACACTACATCACAAGTGTCAAACTCAAGGCCAGGGGGCCAGATACGGCCCGCCACATCATTTTATGTGGCCCGCGAAGACAAATTGTGCATCAAATTCGTGTCATTACTAGAATTGCAAATTGTCTTCACTTCTTTTTTAAAAATATTTGACCAGTTTTTACTTGTCTGATTTGAAAACGAGTTATTTGTTAGTTTGTTTTGTAGATTTTACTATACATAATATGAGGTGCTCATACATTTATTTGGGTTGACAGTCATAATGGCCCTCCGAAAGAAGCTATGACTACAATGTGGCCCGAGAAAATAATGAGTTTGACACCCCTGCACTACATCATCGGCTGCTGAAGTGTTGTCAGATGGTAAGCAGCAACATTAAGATCAAATAGTTCATCTTAATTTTTATGTTACCTGCCTCCTTGTCCCTCAAACCTTTTTATGTAACAGTGAGTAATAAACATATAAAGTTGGTTGGTAAGGGTCTTTTCTTGGTAAAGCTGACATTTCCATCCACTGTTTTTTATTTCTAGATTGGATAAGTGCCCAACTTTATGGCAGCTGGCTCAGTGGTAGAGTGGTCATCTCCCAACCATGAGGTTTGGGGTTCACGCTCCAGGCATTGTAACCATGTCCAAGTGTCCTTGAGCAAGACGCTGAACCTCTAGTTGCAATGTCAAGCGCTTTGGTAGAAAAGCGCTCTACAAGTATAGCCCATTTGCCATTTATTGCTCTTCTTTTGTAGCTTCCATTGTTGAAGTAGGTCTTAACCCTACCTGTGATGTTCTTGTTCTGTTATTATTCCTAAAAAGACTCCATGCTGGGACAATAGGCTCAAATTCAACGCGAGTACAAATGACCGAAAATGCCTTCTAATAAGTGCACATAATGACCTGTGTGCTCATGCGCTCGCCTGTTTGTATTCGCCCGCATGCGTTCACTTGTGTTTTTATGTGTGCATTTATCTGCGCGTATGGGTGTGCTTGATAATGATGTCCATGAATTATGCATGTGGTGCAATGGTTTTCATTCAATTTCTGCTCTTATAACCCCCAAACAACATTACAGAGGCGGGTCTCTGGGCATTTGGCTGTAAATATACTGTGAACTAATAGACTCAAGACAACTCTGGGCAACGCCAGTCTAAAAAGCACTCACTAGGGAGGGAGCATAACAAATTGCCCGGAGGCAGAGCTGTTTTCAGGTCAGCTCTTGTACATTACTTTTGACTGACAGGGGCACCAGTGAGGCTGAGAGCTAATTTGAAATCAGGAAATATAGGGCATTTTTTGTTTTTGTTGATAGGTACGTTATACCAGGCATTAAGCTAACTAAAGGATGGAACACATAGCTTCAAGGGTAACTGAAGAGCTGCCAGCCAGCCGATCAGCGCAGATTTTCACGCAGGAGGGAGAAGCACAGTTCTGCCCGGCAACTTTAGTGTTCTCTTGTTGTTTGAAGAGCCGTCTCACATTGAGAATGGTCAACGCAGATGAGGTGCGATGCGAGTCGGGGACTCGGGGGTATGAGAAACAGCAGTCCCAATGGGTCCCTCATAACTGTTCAGGGAAGACAGCCACAATCTTTTGACTAAATAGAAGAATATTACCATGACGTATTAATTAAGTGTTGCTAGTCAGTAGTTCAATTCAGTTTAGGTATCGTGGTTACGAGCTGCCTCCTTCATAAACCCACAAGCCGTTAATCACTTTGAGTATGTCACCCGGGTTGCAACATCTCTGGCTTAGCCCTGGGATGTGCTGGAGCTAGTCCTTCGGGTAACAAGACAAACAATGGCTGTTTTTTTAAAAATATTTTTTCATTGTGAAATATAAAAAAGGTAACTGGGATTAATCTGCAAAAAATTGCTCCACAAAATTAGAAAGCTGCTTCTCAAATGAAGTCACTAATTAGCAAAACTGTCACCAATGTCAATGACTTGTGACCTTGCCCTCTTTCATCATTTGCTGTTTGTGGCAACGCCATGGCTCAGAGCGCTGTTGCACTTTGTCCTTTTGCTCCCATCACTTCCTCCTGTTTCTCCATTGCTCTCCTCTCACTCGCTCCTTGTTTGTTTTGTTGCTCACGAATGGCCGCAAGCTACTTGTTTGGGGGCTGGGGTGACCAGTTCTGCACTTGTGACACTGAAAGTGTGTATGCCTAGTCATGTATATTGACTGTCTGAGTGTATTTGCATGGTTGTGTTGTGACCATGAGAAGACGTGACATTTTATTTAGCTGGCAGAAGTCACTTGTTGCATTTCTTCAATTGATATAATTACATTTTAATTCCACAGTATCTCATATATGCTACAAAAAAGGCAATCATCATAACTTTATGCCAAATGCCAAACGATGCCACATTTACCACCAAGAACCTTGAAAAACAACATTCAGATGTTTTTCATGAGGGTTCATATATCGTTCACTATTTATGTCACACACAGACATAGCTCCTTTGGGGTGACATGGGAAAATAAAACACCCAATGAAATATATTTTGACTTGGTTGTGGTTATAATAACAAGGTTAATTTTTGTGTGTCACATCGAGGCTTTGCTCTTGGTGTAGGGCAATTCTGCAGGAAATTCATGCAAATGCTCTGAAACGACACTAATTCAATCAGGAATGTCCTTGACTTTAGGCACTGAGTGCAAGATCTTTGTCAAATCAGTTTCACTTCTTTCATAGTGTAGAGAGGTCATTCATGAACCGTTTTGCTTCTAATTACAACATTATCTATCTATCTATCTATCTATCTATCTATCTATCTATCTATCTATCTATCTATCTATCTATCTATCTATCTATCTATCTATCTATCTATCTATCTATCAATTGCTGTTAGAATCATGCCTAGACCTAATTTTTTTCTGTCAACAAAATATGCTGACTGAGAAAAACGTTAATGAATCTATGCCATGCAAGCATGCATCCTTTATGATTTCTTTTATTACGAGGTAGGTTTATGGCTATGGTTCAATATAAACTCCAAAAGCTTTACTTGTATGCTTTGCACATTCAAATCACTGTTATTATGTTCCATAACAGTATGCAAGATACCCACAGTAAGCAATTTCATTAATCCTTTATTGTTTGTAAAGGACAGTGATTGTGCTCACAGTTTAAAAAGTATGTTAATAAAACATTTTCATGTAAATGGCTGATGTTACATTGTTACGACTGCTAAAATGAAACATTCACGGATCAAGGAAACATTACAAACCGTATAAATTACTGTATAGTGTTGGAAACGATTCCCTTTCGTTTGACTGATTTTATGGCTTCAATATTTATTTAAATAAAATACGTATATATATATGCTAATGTGGTGAGTGATACAAGAGTCACTTTTGATAACCAATGTGAATATAAAAGAGGATGAAAGGCTAAACTATTTTAAATGTTGGTTAATATCCATTTCTGTTACAGCAAAAATGTTGAGACAATTCTCTTGTTAATAATTATTTCCCAAGAAGGAGTTTAAGGCTTTATTAGGATATACAAGAATGATTTCAAAGACAAATGAACATTATTAATCAAAAGTTTGGTGGTAATTAATAGTAGGCTAAGTGAAGATGTCACATAATTGTACATAAATACTTGCACTGGTTACCTGCTCAGCTTTTGAACAATACATTTACAAGAACTGATCCAATCCATTATCCAAAATCCGTACAGGATACTTTTGAATAACTGGGCCCTGAAGCTCCCTATCCTACTGAGGGGCCAACAATTTCGAGTGTTGTCGAAGGCAGCAAATGTTGCATTTTTAGCAGGGTTTTTTCAAGGTCGCAAATATTCACCAAACGTTCGCCATCTGTGGCCTTGGGATGCACATGTACAAATTGACGATTGCTAAAAATCGAGCATTGTGATTTGACCTCTGCCTCGAAAAAAATAAAAATAAATAAAGAATGCAACATATTCGTAGAATGAGTCAGCTACTCTGCCTGGGCACAATGTGCATGGACCGACTTGGAGATTGGCAAATGCAATCACAACTCTGCCTGCACTTGATTAGAACATTCATTAGTACTGACCTAATAAACGACCCACCAAAAATGAATGTGAATGTCATATGACGAGAGTTGCGAATCGTTCTTTGTATTGGTTCATAGACCGCTGACTAAGAATGTGGATCAAAAATGTTGTCCAGTATGTCCAGCTTTGCTTTTTGCCTGCACCTGTATTCTCAATTGCACTTACATCTTATTAACTTTATCACACTTTGCAGAGCTTATTTGCCTCCACTCTCAACATTTTATTTAATATTCTATCTGTTGTTGGTTGCAAAAATTTAATTGTCAATTTATGTGATTCAATTCATTTTTTATTCTGTCTGGATTGAATCATAAAGTAATATTAGTAATATATTATGCTCTCTGACTGTGATAAAACATCAGAAAAACAACTCGAAACATCCAGAATGTTCATCTGCATTCAGATGTAAGCAAGCATTGCTTGTGCTGACTTCAGGTGTATAAGTGACGTAGGTTTATTAGTTCTACATTTTGGAAACCACACAGAACCACTGCATGAGTGTCATGTGGGTCGATGCCTAACATATTTAACTATTCAATAGCTTATGTACATCCCCACATAATACCCAAGGCCTGATGTTGAATGCAATTTAGAATTGCCACATCTACCCATATGCTTCATGTGCATAAAACTGAAAAATTGTCAGTGATTCTGAGAAGACTGCAAGATAAGTATCTTGTAAAAATAACACCAACAATTCTCAGAATGTGGATGAAAATGCCATTTAAATGATCCATCAGCTCAAGATAATGTCTGTTGTCTATGTGGAGGTGTGATAGTGCTATTGTCTGTGTTTCTGTGTGGGATACGCTAACGGCAAAGTGCACATCTATCATTATGGCTATTATTTTTGCAACAGTTGAGAAAAGTTTTTGTGGGTGGTAAGAGAGACAATTGGAAGACTGTTACACACGAAGGAAAAGCAAGACACTGACAAACACCTTACAAATAAGTTCTCTCAATTTTGAAGGAGACATGGAAAATTGACATTTGAATGTTTGTAATATAGTGATAATAAAGTAATTTTCTTGTGAGTATCTGCCAACCCATCAAGTGCAAAATTAAACCATGTAAATCTGTCATCTTCATATTTAATGAGAATGTAGTTGCCCAACTGTTGTGCAAGAATAATTCACATAGGAACAAACCACACCTCGCTTTCTCAGCCAGTGACATGGCTGACTTAAGTTCCAAACCAAAAGGCTAAACTACAAGCAGCAGTCAAAGTGCTATCCTTTCAAAATTAAATGGTAAATTGATCTCCAGTGTTTAGGTTTAGGTAGTTCTTGATCAGCTGCTGTCCCTGTGGGGGTGGGGGGGTATTAGTGTTTGGCAATGAGGGTGGCCGTGGCTAAGGATATAGAACAGGTCGTCCAGTAAGCAAAAGGTTGGCTGTTCAAAACCTGCTCTGTCCAAGTTGTGTTGTTGTGACCCTGGGCAAGAAACTTCACCCACCTTGCCTCTACTGTCACTCACACTGGTGCACAGCTGGATGTGAATGTTTGGTAGTGGTAGGAGTGGCCGTAGGCACATACTGTCATTGACCCTTCTGTCCTGAAAAGTGTAGTAGAAATCTGATGCATTATTATCCATCCATCCCATCCATTTTCTGTATTGCTTTGTCCCCATGGGGGTAGTGGGCGCACTGGAGTTTATGCCAGCAGTCACCGGGCAGTAGGCGGTGGACACCCTGAACCGTTTGCCAGCCAATCACAGCTGGCGTGTGTGTGTGTAAGTGCGTGTGTGTAGATTTGGGCCAGGTAAGCACAGTTGAAGTAATGGTGCAGGGGGGGAGTTTGTGTTCACCAATGTGTCACACACAGATACATTATAAGAACTGCTGTCTCCTTGTGTTGAAATGCTTTCATAGTCTCGGGTCCTTGTTTGTTTTCTGTACTGCAGCCTCTGCTTCTGCATGTAGAAGCAAGTAGCTAGATACAGTGCATACTGTTACTGAGTGATGTGAAAGTGACACAGCCAAAACCAAATACAGATGAAATCCATCCCCATATTGCCGTTGTTGAACTTGCCTTTGTCACAGTAATATACACTGGCTCACAGGCAAAAGATGACCAGCCATTAAGATCTTCATTTCAGCAGGACAAGCAAAGATCGTTTGATCCTTTGAATGACAGCATGCCATCTATTGATCTATCCATTTTCCTCCGTTTATCAGGTTGTGCGGGAAGCAACCTGGGAAGTTCAACCTGCGAAGTCCAGACTTTCCTCTACCCACCCACTTTGCCAAGCTCTTGTCATTCCCAGACTAGCCGAGAGAAAAGTTGTATGACAGATCTACCTTTTGATTCAGCCACTTCTTAACCACGACAGACCATGTTGACGATCAAGACTGCAGATAACATGCAATGAAAGTATAGGTAGCAGTGAACCCAAATTACTACTACCGTTCATTTGAGCTCCTAATGTCACTGTCTAAAACAAATAAATAACAGGATGAACCAAAATTTCATTTAATTTAACCAAGGAGTCTGCATGTTCTCCTCTTGCCTGTGTGGGTTTCCTCCGGGTGCTCCGGTTTCCTCCCACATTCCAAAAACATGCATGGTAGGCCAACCACTCCAAATTGTCCCGAGGTGTGAGTGAATGTGAATGGTTATTGGTCTTTGAGTGCCCCCCAATTGGCTGGTGACCAGTTAAAGATGTACCCGCAACCCCCGTTGACAGATGGGATAAGCTCCAGCACCCCCGCGACCTTCGTGAGGATGTAGCAGCTCGGATGATGGATGGATAAAAACGGAGGTTACTGTCTTTAAAAACCAAAGACCAAGTCGAAAACGTGGTGTGATGATAGATTCCCACCTAACTTTCAGCTGTCATACCAAATCGATATCAATAAAACATCCTTCTACCCTCTGAAAAATGTGTAGATTGAAAAGTTGAATGCTTCTTTTAAAAGCACAATTAGCTGCTGCTCATTCAGAACGCCGCATACTGATGGATCACTATATTCGTGGTTCATTATATTTATGGGTGTTCCAAATACACCAACTTAAGGGAGTATTTGCGCCAGGTATGAACAACCTGTCACTATGTGTGTATTTTGCATGAAAACAATGTTGGCTTCCCACAGAAAACCATCTCCTTGATTGACCAATACATATATATATATATATATATATATATATATATATATATATATATATATATATATATATATATACACTATATCCTGACCAATACGCTTGTAGTCAATTACAATCACACTCTAAAAGTCCAAAAACCAAGATATAACACACGGCATTAAGAAACATCACACATAGGCCCAGAAGTGACATCAAAGGTCAGGAGGCAAAAAGAAAAAGGGATCAGGGAGGGGGGATCACTCATTTTATCTCCAGGTTCCCTCTTGTGATTCACTGCAGATAGGGCCAATTACCTCTGGCTCCTGATCATAGGAAAAGGACCACTCTCTATCATGCCAGTTATGTCATGGGAACCTGTTATGATAGATGATAATTCCACAAGTGATTCTGGTAAAGATTCCCACAAAACTATATTAAATTTTGGTGCTCACCTATTTAAAGACGTAGCATATCGCTGGCGTCAAACCGAAATGATCAGTTTGTGAAATCTAGTATTTTTTCACAATTCTATTCAATTGGTCAAAATATTGACCAGTTTAAAGTATTGAACGTGGCTTACTCTTTTTTATGATGCAATGTTAATTATTGAACAAACCTGTCATTTTGAGGTCTCCTCAAAGTGATGCTCATTATAGCTTCCCATTTGTTTATGAATGTGTGTGTGAATCGGTGAATGTGAGGCAATGTAAAGCACTTTGGGCACCATACGGTGTGGAGAAAGCACTATATAAGTGCAATCCATTTGCCATTTACCATTTTGGAAGTATGAGGAGTGCGCCCAATGCCAGGGATATAAAATAATCTATTATCACCGCTCACCCTTCTAGTCATAATGGCATCACTATAACAAAATATCATAGCAACCCAAGTGCTGTTGTTATTGCTTCAGTCCATGCTTACTGTTTCCAAGCATGAAGCAAAAAACCTTTCATGTAAGCACAGGTGCTGCGTTTGAGTTCACCACATAAAAGAAAACTTGCTGGGTTGACTATCAAACACTTCTTTCTGTACGTTTACAATATATAGACTTCTGCCAATGTAACTAGAAAATATAGAAAATGGATGGATGCATATTTTTTTAAAATCAGATGCATACCATATAGCTGCAGTATATAGCTATACGGTATGCATTTGATTTAAAAAAAAATATGCATCCATCCATTTTCTATATTGCTTGTCCCCAATGGGGTCGCGGGTGTGCTGGAGTCTATCCCAGCAGTCATCGGGCAGTAGGCGGGGGACACCCTGAATTGGTTGCCAGCCAATCAAAGGGCAAATGTACTGTATGTTTGTATGTCTCATATGTACTGTATGGATGGATGGGTGTTTTCTCTCTCACAGCAGCTCACAGTTTTGTTTCTTTCGATTCTTTTATAATTTGTCATGTGCACTATACAAGGAGAATGCATTTTTTAATGACTTTAATGAAAGCTCATATTGACAACAAAAGAAACGATCATCTCCTGATAGTCATTATCGGCACAGCAGCTGCCCGATTGTCTGGGGCTCCTCATCCATTATAAAGTTCAGACTAATATGTATTTCTCGGTTAATGGTGTGAGGTTGTTGCAGTGCCTAGAAATGAAAGGAAGTTTGACCCAGATATCTTAAATTAGAAATCCATATTTCATTTCTCAGGCAAGAACCCTTGCTTGCCTAAGGCCGGCAACTGATGTGGGCAACTGTGATAGGTACTATGTCAGTGTCGAGGCCAGCTCGTGCCTCTTTGTTTAGTTGTTAAAAATGCAGCATAATAAAGAGAGAGAGAGAGCGAGAGAGACAGACAGACAGACAGACAGACAGACAGACAGACAGACAGACAGACAGACAGACAGACAGACAGACAGACAGAGAGTCACAAAACTAGTGTGGTCTGAAAGATCATGGTAATAATTGGTCATCTGAAATTACAGTCATAATGGGAGTAGTGAGGGAGAGGGGTGTAATGTGAGCTTTTCATCATTTAATTAAGAGAACAAATATGTCTGACTAATTTTTCCAACATTATGAGTACTTAAACCAAAATGTGTATTGGTTAAGGCTGACTGGTTGGTTGTTGGTTGACACATTGGCATTTTGTCAATTATCATCATATGTTATGTTTTTATTCCTCCCTGATGTCACCTTATTGTGGTAAAGGGGTTTGTGCATCCCAATTATCGTAGCAGCTAAATTGTCTAACCCTCAACCTCCTCTGATGCAGGTCAACTACAGCTTCTCGCGTTGTATAAATAAGTTGTGCATAGTGTTTTTTTTTTTTTATAATACAGCTAACTTTCATTGATTCAAACATCGGAGAATACTTGTAGACAGAAACAAGAAACAGGGTGTGTCATCTGACCCTTGTATGAATGCTCAGTCTACAGGGTTCTTGTGAAAGATGTTGCGTATTTGTGACAACATTTTGACAGGTAACACACTAATTTACCAGGTAGACCTGTTTCTTGCTTTCTAATCCTGTATTTTGTATACAATGTAGTGATTTAACAGAGAAATTAATGTGGATGAATGAAGGTGTTATAGTGCTTTTTTGGAATAAAAGTATATGTATCTTTTGTTTCTGTAGGCTCTTTGTTAAGGGAAATAGTGCCACCAGCTCCTAGTTTGTCATTCAAATAGCCTGATGCATCGCCATGTTTGGAAAACCATGGTTTTTTTTGGAGTTTGGGAATGGATTTTGTAATTTATCACAATGTATGTTGGTGTCTCATACTCATTTAGAAAACACACACATGCAAAATGAAGAAACAAAAAGAGAGAAAGAAAGAGAGTGAGAATGAAAGATCAAAATCTGCAGTGCATAACCAAAGGAGGAACATCAAAATATTTAATGAACAGCCAAATACTCCCACTTTTTATTTAATACATCCTTCTCAAAACAGCATCAAAGCTTGTGAAAAAAACAAGCAAGTGTTTCATTCGGTTTTCATTTATTGCTGATGCTAAAATTCTGGTTGATCTGCCCTGGAATTAAATACCTGACCTTTTGATTGCCGTGATGACATTTACCTGCTTATTCACACATAAAGTACTGTACAAATGAAATGAAGGTCAGAGGTTTATGTCAGCTGTAGGCTAATGATGAACCATGTTTCATATGTCAGCTCCTGTGCCTTTTTCACTTCAGTGCTATGACCGGATTAATTGACCGTCACTTAACTTCACCATGACACATTAGAACCATCTTCCCTTCTGACACTCATCTGAACTTTCACTCAGAGACTCATCCATAGAGGATGCTTGGGAAAGGACGCACAAAAAAGCATTGATGTTGGTTTTTGGGCTCTTTAGTGCCAATGATGCACCAATGTTTCCATTAACCATTGTACCATAGTAACATTTAATTAAAAAAAAAATCAGGAAAATGCTGAGTAGAACATACATCAGCCAATCTATTTTCTATACTGCTTGTCCACTTTAGGGTCGCAGATGAGCTGGAGCCTTTCCCAGGAAACATTCGATGAGAAGCGAGCCAGACCCTGAACTGGTCACTTGCCAATTGCAGTGGACTAGGATTGGCATTAATTATACATACACCCACAAGGACATGATATGAAGGATCAGTTGCAGTTCCAACGAGGGGGCTCACACTCCCTAGCTACCCTGGTAAAGTCTATTCACAGTGCTGGAGAGGAAAGTTTATCTACTAGATTTAGATTCTCAAAGAGAGAAAGAGCAGTGAGGTTTTTTTCTTGGCCGTGAAAAAGCGGATCCAGATTCATTACTTAGAAAGTTTATCTGAACCCAGACAATTTTATTTTGTGCAACTACTTGACAAAATAAAATTCAGTCAATTCAACATTTTTTTTTTTCAGTGCAGGTTCGGAAAACATGATGCGTGGAAAGTTAGTGTTTCACAGAGGCAACAATAGTTGAAGGCTTGAAGGAGGCACTGATGTTGTACTGCCTGATTGAGGACAAAATGGTGTGCATCACTGCATACAAGGGGCAAATAATTGGACATTCCTGCAGTGCTTTGGCTATCATGTGCACTCAGCAAGTGAGTATTATTAAATTCAGGATTTTTTCCACGACGCCAATAACACCAGGAGTATGTGGCAAGGCATACGGGCGATCACGGACTACAACTCACCCTCCCCCCCGGTGGGTGAGGTTGATGCTGACTTCCTAAATGGTCTAAATAACTTCTTTGGGCGTTTTGAGGCACTAAACAGCACTCCGGCAGTTAAAACTGTTCCCCACCAGGAAGAGGAGGTCCTCTGCCTTGACTCAGCCGACGTGTGGAAGACTCTGAGAAGAGTCAACCCACGTAAGGCCCCAGGCCCCGACAACATACCTGGGCGGGTGTTCAAGGAATGTGCAGGCCAGCTGGCTGGTGTCATCACAGACATTTTTAACATCTCGCTGGACCAAGCCAAAGTGCCAGTGTGCTTCAAGGCTGCCTCCATCATTCCGGTGCCGAAGAAACCTCAAATCACCTCATGGAATGACTACAGACCTGTGGCACTGACTCCCATCATGATGAAGTGCTTCGAAAGGCTGCTCAAAGATCACATCGTCTCCAGACTCCCCCCAACATTCGATCCGTTCCAGTTTGCCTACCGGCAGAACCGCTCCACTGAGGATGCCATCTCCTCCGTTCTTCACCTGAGCCTGGCTCACCTGGAGGAGAGGAACACCCACGTGCGGTTGCTGTTCCTGGACTTCAGCTCAGCGTTTAATACCATCATTCCACAACATCTGGTGGAAAAACTGGAACACCTGGGCTTCAGCACCCCCCTTCGGAACTGGCTGCTAGACTTCCTCACCAACAGACCTCAGTCAGTCCGGGTCGGACAGAACACCTCCGATGTCATCACCCTCAGCACAGGCTCCCCTCAGGGCTGCGTCCTGAGCCCCCTGCTGTTCACCCTGATGACACACGACTGCGCCCCCAGGTTCACCACCAATCACATCGTGAAGTTTGCAGACGACACAACGGTGGTGGGCCTCATCAGGGACAACAACGACCTGGACTACAGAGAGGAGGTGGAGCAGTTGGTGGGCTGGTGCAGAGAAAATAGCCTGATCCTGAATGTGGAGAAGACGAAGGAGATCATCGTCGACTTCAGGAAGAACCAGCCTCACCACGCTCCACTGATCATCAACAGCTCAGCTGTGGAGGTGGTCAGCAGCACTAAATTCCTGGGAGTCCACATCACAGACGACCTCACCTGGACTGTGAACACCACAACACTGGTCAAGAGGGCACAGAAGCGCTTGTACTTCCTGCGGAGGATGAGGAGAGCCCACCTGCCCCCACCCATCATGAGGACGTTCTACCGAAGCACCATAGAGAGCATTCTGACAAGCTGTCTCTCGGTGTGGTGTGGAGGTTGCAGCGCCTCCGATTGGAAGAACCTGAGGAGAGTGGTGAGGACAGCAGAGAGGATCATCGGGGCTCCTCTTCCCTCCATTCAGGACTTGTCATCCCAGCGCTGCGTGTCCCGAGCCCGAAATATTATCAGTGACCCATCACACCCCCACCATGGACTGTTCTCCCTGCTGCCCTCTGGGAAGAGGTTTCGCAGCATCCGCTGCAGGTCCACCAGGTTCTGCAATAGTTTTTTCCCTGCTGTCGTCAGACTGCTGAACATTCAAACGTAGCATTCCTCTGCACACTTGTAAATACTGTTTTTGTCTCCTGCACTGTTCACATACTTTATCACTGCTGCACTTTGTACTTTATAATTATCTTATCTCATATTTTTATATAGAATGTCACTTTTTTTTTAACCAGCCGAAATACCTCTACATTGCTGAAAGCCGTATGCAACGAAATTTCGTTTTGTACACACCTAGTGTTGACAAAATGACAATAAAGTTCTGTCTAAGTCTAAGTCTAAGTCTATTATTATTATCATTTAGTAGTAGTAAACTTGATGCTCTTAATGATATGACCAAAATTTGATAGATCCTTTATCTGTCACGCCCGTGCCAGAGCACGCTCGGCCGGCAACTTCCCTTAGTCACACTCCGTAATCACACATTACCGTAATCACACATTACCGTAATGTCTGTCACCTACTCCCTCTTGTTATCCCATGTATTTAAACCCTGCCTGTGTGTTTCTCCCTGTCGGTGTCTACTGTTGTCTCCCATCTGTGTCTGCGTCTTGTGTTCCTGCCCCCGGTCTTGTGTGGAGGCTCACGGTCAGAATCTTTTCCATGTCTGAGTGGATTTCTGTTTGCCTGTCTGCTGGCCGTGAGTCTCTATCCCGCCTGTGTCTTTGTTTGCCCACCTCATTTCCTCAATAAACCCTGGTCCAAGCTGCATTTGGTCTCCCTGCTCATTCCACTCATGACATTATCAGCTATTTAATAATGTTTTGTATTTCTATTTCTAGTGGTTTCACAGGAAAGGATAAAACTGTAAATGGCTGTTGGTGTGTGTAAGAAATTGGGGTCTGCCTTCTACTACTCGTGTAAGAAACAGAGGGATCTTTTTAAAGTCCATGAACGCCTCCTTCTCCCGAAAACCCGGCTGGTCACAGAGAAAGCAACAAAGTGACTCCAATACACAATAGCTGCCCTCCCCCCCTCACACATACACATTCACTCCAACTGCAAATCCCTGCCGGCAAGGCTAATCATAGAAAACATAACACTAACACAGAGAGTGTCAGCTCATCTGGGCTGAAATTGAAACTTGTACACAACTGTCTTTTTCTCCAAAACATTCACCCTGCAATGAATGAATGAAGAATGTTTTGATTCGGAATGATAGAAAACTGTACTGTTCCCTCACACTATTTGTGTCGACATGCTCCTTTCGCTTTTGCTCTTTCACCGAATTCGAATTAGTTTTTGCACAGTAGAAGAGAAGGTCACGGAAATGTACTGTCATTAAATACCCACTGTGATGAATTTGATACTTTCAGGAATGGTTTGGTTATGGTTCATGGTATTCAAGAAGCATGTCTTCTTGATTTAAGTTTCCTCATCTGTAGTCCCTCTCAAGTGACGTGACTCAAGATGGGTGGCACATTTGCAAGGATTAACATCATACCACTACCAAATACTCCAACTCCACATGAGTTCCACATAAGGTGCATGACAATACAGATACATATAAATTCATTGACTAGGTGAGAAACACAGATGTAATCGAACAAATATGTACACATACGTGTTTCCTGAACACACGCTTGGATATGGTAGTGTGTACAAACAAACACACGCTGTCTTATTCTTTGTTGATAATCCCCCAGGCCTAGTCTCGAGAAGAAATGCATAAAGCAAGAGATGCCTTAATGTTTCTCAACATCCAAGAGCAAGTGTGAGAGAGAGCGAGAGAGCAAGAGAGAGATTTTGAATCGTGCTTTTTTCCTTTTACATGGTTTTACATTTGACCAGGGAGCACATCTGAAAAATTCAATTTCTTCTCAAACGAAAAACACTGTTCAATGAAAACAAGTATAGGGGAAAAAACATGCTCACTAAGGGCAATATTTTCCCAGTTGCACTAAATTCATTTCTTTTTTTACACACCTGGCTTACCCACTTTCTTCCATCAAGACTTCTGACACTGACACACTCTCGTAAGTGCGAAATTTGCAACGATCGAAGAGGCATGAA
The DNA here is from genome assembly GCF_901709675.1 of Syngnathus acus. NCBI lineage: Eukaryota > Metazoa > Chordata > Actinopteri > Syngnathiformes > Syngnathidae > Syngnathus > Syngnathus acus. The sequence continues at coordinate 11,511,149 of NC_051087.1, read as the reverse complement.
TGCAAGTTCAACTGTTCTTGCCGTCCACGCGCTGTGACAATAAATAAAATAAAACTCCTTATATTACCCATGGGAACTACTTTTAAAAACAAACAACATAAATTAAATTGTTTCAGTTAAAAATGAAATGTAAAATGTTTAATAAACTATTTTGTTTATTCAGTATTTTGCGAAGTGAACAACTGATCAGTTGATGATGTCCACTGCGATTGCGATTATATGCATATACGTACATGCAAGCCATTGTCTGTGCACCATTCAGAGGTAGTTTTATATCAGTGTTCCTAGGTTCCCTGAAAAAAACTGGAAAATTACTGACCAATTTTCCAATTATGGAAAATACATGTCCTGGAAAAGCTTGAGTTTAAAAAGCTCTGCTTCTCTCGGCCTTGCATGCCAATGTAAATGGGTTAAAAAGACACATGTTTTCAGCGTCCTTCAGTGGGTAATATTGATCTGTAGCAGTTCTCTCCTTAATTTTTGCTTTTAGCTGGTGCACGCCCCATGTAATGCTGCCAATCAATCAAATTGCACATTTCCTTCAGTTTTTGTAGTGTTACCATATGACTGTTGCTAGATTTACCAACCTTTCATACAAGAGAGGGAGAGAGAGAACGAGAAATAGAGCGCGAGAGAAATTACAGCAGCAAATTCCAATTTGAGGATGGAACAGCGGTGTGCATGATTTCATGAATATAATTAGTGAGGTGAAAATGACTGTATGTCCTTTTCCAACTGCTCCTGTAATTCAACGACAGTCTCCTGAACAATCCACATTAAATATGTAAAATTTGGGACAGTAGGCAAATAGGATGGCAATGCTGATTTTGCAGTGTTTCTAACGTACCTTTTATGTGAACAATGAGTTATTTCTATTGGCAATCATTACACATGCAGAGTTGAGTTTCCCACCTGCTTTTCTCATTACCCTAAAATTGTCTATTTGTTTTTTTATTGGGCAAGTTCTCACAGTTTATCCAAATCATACTCAAATAAATATTGGGTAATAATTTAGTCAAACCCATACAAAACTGTGGCGATACTTTACTTTTATGGCACTTGCTACCAGAAAATGATCACAGGGATTTGGAGCATTCTGTTCATCACATTCATGACCAGTGAATATCAAAGCTGACCACACTGGAATTTCTTGAAGCCAGTGTGAAAGCCAGTCAGAAAATATATTTCCAGTCTATTCTCATTCATTTCTCCAGTCCTTCTATTCTCGGTCCAGGTCGGATTTCAGATATAGTAAATCTTTGAGAGGAAATAGTGAGGGCAGAGGTTCCACTTTTGACAAGTGACTCTTTTTACAATTACCGTATTTTCCGGACTATAAGGCGCACCTAAAAACCTAAAATTGTCTCAAAAGCAGACAGCGCGCCTTATAGTCTGGTGCGCCTTATATATCGACCAAATTCCTAAATTTAAACTGGCCCGAAGCATTGTGTCATGAAATCAATCATAAGTGGCCCCCTGAAGACTATGAATCATGACTCAAAAAGACTACGGATCATTATTTTGTGATTATAAAGTAATTTGTTGCGTCTGAAGTTGAAATAAAAAAGATAAAATGGAGAATGATTTGATTTGGATTAAAAATCTGACATGATGCATTAATGGTGCGCCTTATAGTCCGGTGCGCCTTATATAAGGACAAAGTTTTAAAATGGGCCATTCATTGAAGGTGCACCTTATAGTCCGGTGCGCCTTATAGTCCGGAAAATACGGTAAATATATGTTTGGATTACCATTCTTGAGCAATGTAGGTACAGAGAAAAAATATTTTCAACAATATGAAACATACATTCCAAAGAAGATATTTTAGGTATTTTTCTTCACAATTTAGAGGTGCCTTTCCGTCATAAATATTTTTTTCCCCAAGGTTTTATGCATGACGTACTAAATATCAAAAGGTGTCTGTGTCCAGTCATCATCTTGGAGGAGGAACATTTTTTCTTCTTGGTGGATCAGGCTGTCGCCCTGCTGTGCCTGCATCACGGTGTACTGTGGCTGGCCACAATTCCACCGACAACCTAGTCCCACTGAAGGTATATTCACTTAGTGACACCTACTGTTTTTTTTAAACAGAATTAATGGTTTCTGGAATTGTGATGTCACAGTGGTGGTATTAAGAGGTGGATTAAGTCGAGTAACTCCCCACTGAAAGCACATGCAGCTAAACACTGCTTGATGGATGGGCAGTCAATCCGGAGATTTAACTATTTGTATATAAACAAAAGTAAATATTCCGTAATACTGTATGCTCCTATTTTTCGGACTCGAGTAAGATTCTGCTTCCATATTTATAGAAAACATTTCCAAATTGAACTTTTTCAGTGCTAATTAGCTCCAATCATGCAACGAATGTTGTTGGCCAATTTCTGTCCTCTTCCTCTCATGTCACTTGCATTACACTTGCAAGGTTTGTCTTACAGAATGAAACAGCCAAATCATCAGATTTCTTTTTTGTCGAGAAATAGATGTTTATATTCATACTCTTTTCCCTTTTATGTTATATACGTACATGTTTGTTTGTGTTTGTTTGTTTTTTCCAATAATGTGAATCACAGAAAGCACTTTGGAAATTTAATCACGTTTACCAGATGGATTTAACAGAATGTTTACGACACAAAAATAAACTACTATCCTTTTAAAATGGAGGTGAGTAATATGTGACTGTCCCACAGTGGTATATATTAGATTTTAGCTCCTCTTAAATGTAATTTGGTGAGATGAAATCCAGTTGATATGATGCACATGCTTTTTCTCTCAGGAATAAATACAAATATATGGTTTTGCTACAGAAATTACACAAGAAATCATACCCGCCAAAAAGAGGTCTATTGATAAAGGTTTAAACAGAAGTGAAAACATAACTCATTGGTTATTGTACACTTCCCATATTTGATTTATGCACAGGGCTTTTGTTGCTTATATAGTACCTCAAGTCTTGAATAATTAGTGTACTTGAAGAGATAATTTCTTCAAATATTGGATTTTTTCGTCTGCAAACCACAGTTCCGATGAAGTTTGGATGTGGTGCTTTGAAATAGCTTTGACTTATTTCCATCAAACGATTTTTTTTAAAAATAAAATCATCTCAGTAAGCACAGAAGTTGCAAGTTACTATTCATATAAAACAGTTACAAAATAACAATACAGTTTATCAGGTTGACTTTGAATATTAAATATCTTATCTTTGTGTATTCCATCAAGGTTGAAATTGATTTGCAAATCATTGTATTCTGATTTTATTAATGTTTCACACAACATCCCAACTTTTTGGGAATTGGGGTTTGAATGTGGAAACTGACAATGTCAACCAGAAGTGATGAACAGAATCCATCTGGACTTTGTGGCTCCGTGAAATGTGATTTTATTATGCTGATGCAAAACTGTTGGAAAAAGTTGGATTTCGACTCAGACTTAGTATAAAGAGGGAATTATTCAAAGGTACCCCCAAGTGTCTTCTCCTTCACACTACCTTATTTACTTAAATTGAAGTAATTTATCTCCCACTGATTCTATTTACACCACCTCTTTTTGTCCAATTATCGAATGGTTTCTCTTTTCACTGACTGATGATATTGCAGCACAGGCTGTACTTCAGGCCAGGACACATCCAGTGTCTTGGCAAAGAACTTGGCATAGCTCACCAATATCTTAAACTGGATAATGGCGTACTTCAATTTAAACGATGGTTCCAAGCAGGGTATTTTATTCGTACATTCTTAGTTTCCAAAGCATACCAGCCCTCCAAAAATTCTTTAAAACAAGAGTTAAAGACAGGCGGCACGGCACGGTGTGCACTGGTGAGCATGTCTGCCTCGCAGTTCAGAGGGTGCGGGGTCGATACCCCCTCCGGCCCTCCCTGTGTGGAGTTTGCATGCTCTCCCCGTGCCTGCATGGTAGGCTGATTGAGCACTCCAAATTGCCCGTATGTGTGAGTGTGAGTGCGGATGGTTGTTTGTCTCTATGTGCCCTGTGATTGGCTGGCAACCGGTTCAGGGTGTCTCCCGCCTACTGCCCGATGACTGCTGGGATAGGCTTCAGCACACCCACGACCCCGTGGAGACAAGCAATACAGATAATGGATGGATGGGACCAAATGATGTACTACATGTAAATATCTAGAAACTCACACTGAAAAACACATGAAAATTATGAATATATTTGTGGATTAGAAAAACACGTGAAAATCACAAATATATAAGTGTGGATATGAAAAACACGTGTGAATCCTTTTGACACAAATCTCTCACCCTAGAAGTTGCCTAAAAATAATTTAAACTGTTACATTCTGATTGAGCAACCCTTTAGATCAAGATTGCAAAAAATCAAAAATTCATTATTATTACCTGCTGATTTTTCATGTAATATGAAAATTATGTATAATAATGTATCACCTTATCATCAACAAACTGACTTAAAGTGAAAATGTCAAGGGTTTACTAACAGTTTTTGAAAAATAAATAAAATGCTTGAATGGGTGAAAATTTGTTAAATATTATAAACTCTATATTCACCCGTGCCCCCAATTTGTTTTGTTTTTTTGTTTTTTCAAAATGCAAGCACAAAAAGAAAAAATGTGCTGTTGACAATGGAACTGAAACGTGAACTTGCCACCAGCATGTCACACAAGCTGTCAGCACACCTTGTTTTAGCTCTTGTGACACATTTAGGCAAGGACAACAGTGAGAAAAGGAACATGAATGGACTTGTGAAGTCAGCTTGGAATACGTGGTTGACATCTGCCTCACAGTCAGTAAATCTTTGCTGGAATATGTTCTGTGTGGGGATTAAAGAAATAAAAATTTGCCTATAGAATTAAACTCCCTCTCAACTATACTGGCTTGTCAAAAATAAATCATGCATCTAACAACGGATTTGTGCAATTGCCCTTGTCATAGTTTTCCCGAATTTGAGTGAAAGTGGAATGAACGGCGAGATGACACCAGATGCAAATATGAATAATGAATAATTTTCCAAGCAACAAATATCAGAATGTTCACACCAACTCTCTCTGGTATGGAATCACTTCATGCATTGGATATTGCATTTTGTTTTTAATATTTCACACTTACCGTCTGCCATCTCTCTTGAATTCCTCCCTCAGTCTGCTACTCTGCATGTGTTTAATTTTCACTTTCACTCCAAATGGCAAATCTTTGCTAGAAATTAGATATTGGCATAGCTGTGCAATCCCTTTTATACTTGAGTGAAGAACGCTTAAATTGGGGCTGAAATACTTGGCTTTCTTGGTGCTGCATTTCAACTCATAATGTCTTTTTTTGCTGTCAGTTCTTCTCGAAATGCCCGAGCCTTCCACCCCCAAGACCACTCATCCTTACGCATTCGGCTTCACCTTTTGCATGCATTAAATCAAATGGAATACATTAAAATGGCATGCACGTCAGACAATAGCTTTTATGATTGCCTGTCATGTTCAGCCTGGTTGTGCTGCAAGGCCCCATAAAATGCCATTTGAATCACCTCATTTGATCAGGGGACACACACACAACACACACACAACACACACACAAAAAGGAAGGAGCGCAAGTTTAGAGGGCGATATCAAGCGGAACTGTGGTAGTTTGACCATAGAAGGGTGGAGGAGAAAATACAGGGAATGGAGATCTTGTGTCATAGAAAAGATCAAGCCTGAGTTTAAAAAATTATGATTGCATATACATAAAATAATACATTCAATTTGTTTAGATCGTAGTAGAGAAGCGCCTATGAGTTAATGTTGGTGAGAACATAGGAAATGAGGCTTAAAAGTGTTAACAGTGGGGGATGAATAAATGACAAGATTAGGAATGAAATGTGGCGAAAACAATCTAAGTGAAAAGATAGGTAGAGCAGAGAAAAGGTAATGTGACAAAAATGTGAAAAAAATACTCATGCGGGAGACACAGTAGGAACAAATAGGGGCAGGGTGCGCAATGTGGCATAAAAATTGCATTCATTTTGAAATGTTTAAGTAGCCTTTGGTCTCGACCAAATTAGAACATTAGCACATTTAGACCTCATTCACTGGCCCTAGATGGGGACTCGACACACTGTTTTGATGACTTGTAACAAGACTTGACGTAAAAAACTACTCCTTGCCTTGGACTTCAGGGTTTAATGACTTGGGACTTTACTTGATAGATGATGACTTTGAAAGACTGAACCAAAGTTCATTTTATGTCTTTGGCACAGACTGAAAATGGCACAGTCTCTATTGGAGGATTAGCCTTTTGATCAATCAAAGCCCTTGCTAAGGAGATTCATGCTTTTTGTGTCATCTATTTTGTCATGATGTTTTAAGCCACCTAGGATAGGCCCGATGCATCCAGATTGAAGTCAAAACCAATACAGCTCCGGTTTAGATACACATACAAAAGAGGCCTGGGCCAGATTAAAAATAAATAAATAAATATAAATATATAAATATATATATATATATATATATATATATATATATAAATATATATATATATATATATATATATATATATATATATTGTGATTGTACTGTTCACATTGACATGAAATGGGAAAAAAAAAAATAATATCATAATTGACTTGCAGTATAAACGTAGCCCAAGCTTATAGTATTACCCGAATGGAACTTGGAAATAGCAAATGTAGTAATGAGATGTAATCTTGCTAGATGTTTTTTTAGAAAGAAATGTCGAAGACCTCCTATATTGAACTAAATAGAGAGTATTATGAAGTGATTTTATATTGTGCATTATGTTGAGAGCTGTAATACACAAGTTAATTACATAAATTGGCCAATAATGTCACCATTTGAACGATTAGGACTTCAACTGTTATGAGGAGAAAATGATGCAAGTAAGAGTGAAATAAATAAGTGACTCGACTTCTAATGTGACTTTGCACAAGAATTGACTTGAGATAACTTGACATAGACTGGCCTATGACAAAATGACTTGTGGGTTAAGGGTTATGACTTGTGATTTAACCTATATTACCAAAATATTCACTCACCTGCCTTTATTTGAATATAAACTCATTTTGACATCCATTCACTGATAGCGAAAACAGCTTCAACTCCTCTGGGAAGGCTTTCTATAATGTTTTGAGGTGTGTTTATAGGAAGTTTTGACTTTTTTTTTTCCCAGAGGCATGTGTGAGGTCACAAACATTGGTGGATGATAAGGTCTGGCTCTAATTCATCCCAAAGGTGTTCTCTTGGGTTGATGTTACAACTGTGCAGGCCAGTCAAGTTCATTGACACAAAACCCTCATCCTCACATTTACAATTTTAATTGTCTGTAATGGCCACCCATGCTTTCAGATACACTATGTGGCATGGCGAGTGTAAGCTTGAGGTATTTGCTTTGCTAATTGGAAAATGTTCATCTCCCTAAAGTGTCTGGTGTGTTTTGATGTTTATTGAGAGACTGATAAAACACAGCAGAGCGATAACAATTGCGGGTACCACAGAGAGATGGGAGGGCAAAGTGTAAGAGGAGCACCTTGGGGCTATTTACCGGTGAGAAGGAATATGAAAAATCAATGAGTGCATAATGAGCTTCATTTAGAAAGTTGTCAGACAATAGCAAAGGGCTTTTTAGCATGCTGGAAACAGACACTGTTTACTCAACACAGTGCACAAGGTTACTCTTCTGTTATAAAACAATGTCCAGTGCTAAAATTCAATCCAGCAGGAACGCCTCCTTTTTGTTTCAAACTATATGCAAGATGTACAGATAAATGACTAAAATGCATGTCTGTACATACAATAAATGTGTTAGCTTTTGTCTTTTACAATATATTCTCACAAGTAACTACCATAACTTCTGGACTATAAGCCACACCTGAATATAAGAAGCACCAGCTAAAAGTGGAAAATCCTGTTTTCGTTCATATATAAGGTGCACTGGATTATAAACCTATAAGCAGGTGTTTTAAATGAAAAGTGCTCATTTCTATTACTTGTATTACTAAAACAAATTGTCTTACAATATCATAAAATTAATGAAAAATCCATACATAAGCCACACTGGACTACAAACTGCAGCGTTCAAAGCTTGAGCAAAAAGTAGCGGCTTATAGTCTGGAAAATACGGGAATTGGAAATAATTTGAAAAGTGAAATTTTATATTACACTTAAGTGAACAACAGGCAAGAGAATGAACATCACAAATGCCAACAGAGTTGGCAAATCCTCCCTTCAATTAATACAAGAATACATTTATGTATGAAGAAAACAAACATCAGCGTTGGATCAGGGAGGCCATTGAGATCCGCAAGCGGGGCCCGAGGACCATCAACAGGGACGAGGGAGCCTACATGCTCTCTACAACCTGGAACAGCATTCTGGAGAGGTGAACGGACAGCAGAGGGCGTGACTCACCTGTCAAATCTGACAGGTGAGCCACGCCTTCATCCATCAGCTGATAAAGACGCGTCACAACCACATCAGTGACACTCTGATGAAGGCGGAAGAACCCGCCGAAACATGTCAGGTAATGCACCTAAAATAATTTGTTTGATATAAAAGAACCAGTGAAGTAATACATTTATGTAGTTGTGGTATTGCACAATTTAAAATGAAAGCATCTACCGGGAAGCCTTAACCTAACCTAACCTAACCCTAACCGCATTTGCATTCAAAATTCTCATTGTACATCAGTGTTTGCATGTAAAGCAAGAATGATACCCAGAAATGTCTATGTCCTTTTCCACAAAGCCTTAAGTGGCTCGATATGTACCACCCCACCACCCATCCTCCTCTCATGGTAATATATGTAAGTAGAAAGACCAGAAGGTGCGAAGAGATGCAAAAAATGTCAACCGTCTTTCCATTCCGCCCTGATTGATGTCCCTGAGCTGAACACAAGTTAACACTTGCTGAAGATATGAAGACATACACACGCGCACACACAGATATATGTAGTATATAATTCTAAAATGTTCTTTAGCATGTTTATATATATTAAACATATCTATTTTAAACTTTTACACTTTAACACTTAGTTTTCTTTATGGCCAACTCGCTACTCAATTTGAATTACCACCGATTCGTACACAGCACTAATTAACACGCATACGAACACACACACACAGTCACACACAGTGATCTACCATTCTACTCAAAGTGGTTCCCAAAGTACATCGTTGAACACCCAGAAAAAGGAATGCAAGTATCCTATTGCATGCTTGGCTTGCCTTTTGACTATTTGGCTCAGATGGTAGAGAGGCCATCTCTCAGCTTGAAGTTGAAGACGACTAATGGTGTCTTGCTGGCTCACTCTAATGTAGCATCACATCTGGTGGTTGCACACAGTCCTTATTCGACTGTGACTGGACTCCTTCACGTTTGCTTAAGACTCCAGTAAGGGATGTTTATATTGTTCTCAGTAATGATAGTAGGGGGAGAAAAATCTACTAACGCGATGTGAAAATTTATAGTCCTCTACTCTTACATTTGTTCATCCATAGCATTATTTCAATTTAAAGGCACAGATGCAAGCTCATCTCTGTCCTTGTTTTTGCCTCTTGTAGTGGAAAGTTTTTATTTTTATTTGTGATAATGTTATGGAGCTATTGTCATTGTTGGTTGCAGGAAACCCTCCTTGATCAAATGTGAACATGGAACTTATGTGCCATGCCAACATGTACCAGTTTTGTTTTGTCTGTCCATAGTACATTTTAGGACAGTTGTTTATTTATTTATTTGTTTATTTATTTATTTTTGTATTTTTAACAATGGTGTGTCCTTCTTGGTCGTCTTCCATAACGTTCACGTTGGCTCAAACAATGACGGATGGTGCGATGTTTTACAAATTTACTTTGAAGTTGGACTTGACCTTAAATTTCTATGGAAATTATGCTTGGCTCTTTTGTTACCATTGGTATCATCTGTTTATATCCTTTAATTTTAACTTGCTTGTCGGTACTGGAATTTGCTAATATTTCATTAACAACAGGTTGCCAACAACATTGTCCACATGCATAAACCTCCACAATTGAGTACAACACAGGAACGAATTTCAGCAATTACCTTCAAACATGGATTTAGAAACAAATTTCTAAATTCATGTTACAGTGTCTTTAAACAGCCTGACAATCCATTTTACAAGAAGAAGATGCATGCGGGGAAGTTGGCCAATGCAGAATCCGCCATAGTAACAGCAACAGCCTCTCTTTGCGCTTTGCAATCCTTAAAAGGGCAAGGGGGGAGACTAGTCACAGACTAGTTGCAGACCAGTTGCAGACTAGGTGCAAACATGGAGACAGAAGTCATAAATCGAGGTTGAAAGAGTTTTATAGATTTCTACTGGTAGGGAATTCGGGAGGACTGGTACCCAATTAGAGAATGCTCTATTTTTTTTCATTTAATTTCATATTTATTTTAGGAGAGAGAGATGCCACAACTATAATGCAAAAGAAACAACTTCTATGCCTCACTGCATTTGTAGCCAATGCTATTTCCCGATGCCTGCCCCTGGACGGGCTTTCAGACAAATAATTAAAACTGTAGTCATAAAAAAAATATAATTGTTTAAAATAAAGACACACACACACACACGCGCACACACATATGAGTACAGGCCTGATGTTCAGCTGACCATTTTGTCTGTTTAAGTCTAAAATGTGGATAGTTCATTCCATGTTTTAACTCTTCTGACTGTAAAGATAAGGTTTTTCTGTAAGATATTTTGCACTTCCTTGAGCTGACATGTAAACTTTTTGTGAGCCTGCTGAGTCATCAAAAGACCAGTTTGTTGGAAATGTAAGGCCAAGCCAGGGAGAGAACATTAAGTCCCACTGAAGTAGCTAAGTAAGAAGGTGCTACTATATGCCATGTAATAAGTAGCAAAACTTGAAAATCACTCTCAATCTCAAGTAGAACCAGTGTAGATTAGCCAGAATAGGGGTAATATAAGCAAACTCCAAGCAATAGTCTTGCTATAGCATTTTGCTGCATATCTGCAGGCTTTTACTGAATATGGAAAGACAAGAAAGCAACACATCAGGTCATTTTCAAGATGAGGTGATATATAAAATGCATGAGCAATGGTTTTCTTTATCAGTCATTGATAGACTTGGCCAAATTTTTAGGATGGGGAAACACTTCTTATAATGTTTCAAATGTGGAGGTGAAGAGAGAGCAATGAGTCACATACTATAAACCACAGAGTTTTTGATGAGTCATTGTGAATAATAGTACTTTTATCAAAGATAAGAGACCCTCAAGTGGAGGACTTTCTACAAACTGCCTGTGAAAAACAAACTGGTGATCTGCCATAGAGCATAGAGCAATACCAGTAAATGCTTGTTAATAGCAACGGACTTTTTGCTGAGTCACTGTGAGTAATACTACTTTTATCAAAGATAAGAGACCTTCAAGTGGAGGACTGTCTACAAACTGCCTATGAAAAACAAACAGGTGATCTGCAATGGAGCATTTGGCATGGCGTAATTCCAGCAAATGCTTGTTAATATCAATGGCATCAGGACAAAACATTGTGCCTCCAAAATAATCACTTTTCAGGATATCTCCAAAATGACGTTTGTTCAATCATTAATTAATTAATCTTTGCCCGATGGTAAGTCTTCTGCTGAAGTTATGCAGCATTGTTTGCTGTCCCCTTTCGATCTGACATGCCTCCCCGCATACCTGCATGTGTGTGAGCTGGTTCTCTGTGTGGTGTGCAACAAAAATATACAGCCGAGTCAGTTAAATTTCCTCTTGAGGGATTATAATGGGCTGAATAAATACATGTGCAGATTCTCTTATCTGGTATGTGTGCATTCCAGCCATCCATTTTCTATACCACTTGTTCCCATTCGGGTCATAGGGGAAGTGGAGACTATCCCAGCTGAATTTTGGGGGGAATATTCTGAACCGGTCACCAGCCAATTGCACTATGTGGCATCCCATTAGATATAAACAAAAGTGCTTTTGGCTACCATGTCTCAATTTCCCTGGTGCCTTTTTAAGTGCTGCAGCATTATTTTTACACTGCTAGTATGTGTCAAGACTTAGATGGATAGGTTGCTCTATGACTGTTAAAAGTAATGGTTGCATGTCCCTCTGTGATTTGTCTCACCAAATGTTCGGGATGTGCATAGTGGAAAAGGAGGTATAAAACTGAGAATCCATTTGTGTGGTGGCGAGCATCCTGTATGCAAGAAAAATATTTGCACAAGGATACAATGAGTATTTTAGGTTTTTTTCATATTGAGGTTTTATGCATCCCATTCGGATACCGATCATCCATGAGTAAGATTGTTCGATATGTTTACAAAGTGTTTACAAAACAAGGTGAAGAACACTGAAAACATTTTAAATGTTGAACTTGTGTATTGACACCTGATATCTGCATATCAATACAAAACCCTGAGATATAGCAATCAATTGTGATAAGGACAATATACTCATTTCAGGTAAACTGACAGTATTTCCTTTGTCGAGTTAACAAAATGTTTCTCCCTGTGCCTATTTTCCCCCCACATTCTCCCAGCTTGGTAGGTGAATTGACCATTGTCCTTGTGGGATTCTGAGTGTGAATGGTTGATTGTCTATATGTGCTCTGCGATTGGCTGGCAACCACTTTACGGTGTCCCCTGCCTACAGCCTGAAATCAGCTGGGATAGGCTCCAACACTCCGTGACCCTTGTAAGGTTAATATGGTTCTGATAATGGATCGAAGTCAGAAGTTAACAAAATTGTTAATCTGTAACAATAAAGACTGATTAAGTATTTTGTATTTGTGTATTAGCAGATATGAAAGTACATTATTTTTTAATGAGTGCTTATACGGTGATAGAATTCCATGTTTTGAAATGACTGTTTTCAATTGTTTGGGTTGAACAGAGTCCATAGTCTTGAGATTACTTATAATCAAATCCAATTATCTGTAGAAAAGCAGAATATGCATTCAATGTGCCCACAAGACTGACTGAATGTCAAAGTCATAAAATTTTTACATGAAAACAAAGTACCTTTAGCGTCATATTTCTTTATGTATTTTTTGGTAAAAAAAAATAAACTGGTGTTTATTCTCAATGAAATCTATCCATTGTAAAGCAAGATGAAAGTAACTAATTGCCCCCGGAATGCTACTTTTTTATCACTATCCCCCAATGTCTTAGAGTGACGTCAGCGGCAGAATTGGACACCAAATTAGCTGCATAGGTGGTGTGGATCAAGAAAATTTCTCATCTTCTGTTCGCAAAATGGTTGTCTGTCTGAGATGGGGATGTCCATCACTGGATTTCAAGCTTTTGCTTTGTTTCACTGAGGTGAAAGAGTAACTTGTGCTTGTAATTTGCACTAAGGGCTAGTATTTCTATTTGTTCACATCCTCTTGACTTCTGAAAGCATTTTACAGTTCCATGGGAGGTTGGACAATTATGATCACAAAGAAAGTGTAAAAAAGAAAAATCAGGACTTCCTGCCAATTGAAACTGAAACAACTTACTTTTCCCCACTGCATCTCAATCTACTGAATCTGTCAGGACACTGTCCAACAAAGTGAACCAAAATGTATTGTAACCAATTTGACTATGTCCCATCCAAATTGCTTGGAACAGTATACAGTAATTAGTGTTAGTCATTTGAGCATTTTCAACTGATTTCATTTACCAGAAAAAGTTTTATATGCTGTTATAGCTAAATTTTGTATTATGTTTAAAAGTTAAAAAGAAAAAAAAAGAACTTTGCATCTTTATCAAGTCAAATCAATGCATGTTTAAGTGCAATTCTGAGTGAACAATAATCGAATAAAGACAGTAAAACATTTAGGTTTGGAAATAAATAAAATTGCATTAAAAATATAACAAAATTAACATGTGAATTTTTTTTATTTATATGCATTTAAATATAAACATATCTTTCAGTTTTCGTAAGGCTTGTGTGGGGTTTCTTTAGGTGCTCAGTTTTTCCCCCCATAATCCTATTTGAAGACTTGAACCCTTTCAGACACATCACATTAACTAAAGACTCTAAATTACCTAATATTCATTGGTTGTTTTAATGTGCCATGCAATTGACTAGGGACCATTCGCTTGTGTACCCTGACTCTAGCTCACCAGTGACCCGAATGTGGGCAAATGCGGGTGGATGGATGGATGGATGGATGGATGGATGGATGGATGGAGGGAGGGAGTTTAGGGTTGATGTAATGTAGTATACTCAAGTACCGTAATTTTCGGACTATAAGTCGCACCGGAGTATAAGTCGCACCAGCCATAAAATGCCCAAAAAAGTGAAAAAAAACATATATATGTATACAAGTCGCTCCTGAGTATAAGTCGCCCCCCCACCCAAACTATGAAAAAAACCGCGACTTATAGTCCGAAAAGTACGGTAGTATTTTCCAAGTATTTCAGTGGGTTTAAATTAAAGGGTTATTCTGAGCTAGAGCTTGAAACTGGACAAAAGAAAAAAAAAAATGAATCAAAGCTGACGGTCTTTGCAGCCCTTTATGGCTCTTGAGGAAAATTGCATCAAGGAAGCAGACACCTTCAAGAGTCAGCACATCTTTCCACATGTCTTTCCAGAGTGTGATTTTTTTTAGCAATCTTTGCTTGCATAAATAGGGTGTTTAAAAAAACTTGAGCTTGAGACACATACGCACGTACCTACACACATGCGCACACAAACGGCCTGACAGACAAGGTTGGTGAGAGTAGATGTGGGCAGGTTCAGTGATTCGGGTGTCAAAGGCAGTCTGAACACTGTGTGTGTCTATTCTTTCTCCAGCAGACCTAACATGGCAGTTCTCCTCTCATGGGTGTTCTGAAAAGAGACAGAAAGGGCAGCAAAAGCGAGGGTGAAGTGGAAGGATGGGGAATGATGGCAGGTACTGGGGGATTCTTCCAATGCCCTCGACGTCCAGGAAAAGCTAGAATAAGAGGGAACAAGTACAATCCAAGAACAGGTATCAAAGGTAACACACCTTTAAGAGGAGTGTGTATCTTGGTGGGAAATCTCCAGTAGCATATAGTAAGGACTTTTAACTCATTTAACTACTAACCGTATATACTGTGTATAAGACATGATTTTCTGATTGTGTGTAAGGTGGTATACCAGTTCAATACATGAAAGAGTAACTGGCATCTTGTGTTTGTGTGCGTGCGTGTGTGTGTGTGCACTCTGACTCTCAAAATCCAGTATGAGACCCAGACCAAGGCTTTTCTTTGGCTGAGCAGATGTTTTGCTCTCACCTTGCCACACCTCATAAAGCATGATGGCTCAGGACCCTGGGGCCAGAATATCACTCACACAAACACATGCATGCACCAATATGGCTGCCCAAGGTGAACCCCCACTTGTGCAACACATATATATATGTATATATATATATCCAAATTTTTTGTAATGGCTTGCTCACAATGAGAATTTCACATATCCTATCCGTCAAATCTTATCAGACATGAAAAAGTAATTATTTGGCTGTTTTATTTTTACAAATGGTTGGAGTACAGTTCCCCTCAGAATCAAAGCATTTTTTTAATCACATACAGTAAAACATTGTAAAATGGGTTTTCTAGCTCAGATTTGAATTTTTATTTATTTTTTTAACACTGTGTGGGCACACAAATAAAGAAAAACGATATGTGTGATTTTCTCCTTTCGACAGGCTGGTCTGTATCATGAAGATGTAGAGATGATTAAATTTAGGGGCCACTACCTTGAAAATTGGCAAAGTGATGGACAGAATGACAGGCAACGTCTCGTCTCTGGAGTCATTATCGAGCTCCCGAGTGTGTCAGAGATTCAGGGATGAAGGTGCTGAAGCTCCTTAAGCACATTCAAGGAGGTTGCAAAGAAACAGAAGAACTTTGAGAGAAAACCGTAGGTGTTTCTAGCCTATTTTTGGAGTACTAAACTACCCCTAAATTTAATCCCACCACCCCTAAAATGAGAGATTTAATTATTTTATTATGCTTTTACTGTTGGTCAATATCAAACAAGCAAGAAAAGTGGATAGCCATACAGTACTTCGCTAAAATGTATTATTTTCAACAACAAGAATAAAGCTCTTGCCTCAAAAATCTTTTATTCCACTCATTCCGACTCATCTCTCCTCGACTGGCAATACGCTGTCATCAATGCAGTTAGGGATGGGCAATGCGGGACAATTTTGATTCGATGCGATACCGATTACCTTTTAAATTTTTCTTCAATACATTGTTTGATCCCCCCAATAAAACACTAGACCACACATCCATACAATTTCAACAATGCTTGTTCTGTTCAGGGTCATAAAGGGTGCTAGAGCTTATCCATGACATCCTGACATTGGGTGAAAGGCAGACAACAACCTTAACAGGTCACCAAGCCAGTCACAGGGTATATAGTATCGAGACAAACAACCAGTCACACCCACATGCACACCATGCACGTCTTTTGTTTATTAAATAGCAGCTTTTCAGATTTACATGCTATTTCTTTCTTCTTCTTTTTTTTTCTCGAAACAAATGACATCTTTATTTTATAATTGGAACAAAAAGTGCGGGGAGTTCCAAGAGTCAAGAGCACCTCTCATAATGTTAAATAAATAGCTCCCTGAAATTTTTATGAAGTAATTCTAATTTAAATGTTAATCTTTTGCACAATCTTGCTTAAAGTTAAAAATGAAAACAAATGCTGCATCTCTTATAAATTTAACTGAAAGTGAAGTGAAAGGGAGAATATCTAAATGTAAATGTTATATTTTGACAACATGTGATACCTCGGACCCTCTCATTCAAAACTAAGATGCAGCATTATTGAAGCTTATTGTAACTATAGCTGGAAAAAGTACAATAGCAGAGGAGAAACTATTAATCCCTGACCCAGTTTTAAAATGATCACTTATCGGGCATTGGATTAATAAAAAAAAGGCTGATGCCAATAGTCGGCAAAACGACAAATATCAGCCTCGATATTTGGTGCTGCCGATAATCAGTCTATCATTATTGGTAGTATATGGATACCGTGAAATCAATATGCCTATCACTACCACATCTTGCACATTGTAACTCATGTTGGGACAAACATAGGGAGGAGCAATATACATTTATATATCAAATGTTATCAATATTCAAATAATTTACAAGCGTAAGTTTCTGTTCATTTATTTCACATGTTGTACATTTCATATAAATAAATACAACATCCATTTTGAGGTACTTTTAGTACCAGAGTATTGTATTGCACTCTGGAAAGAGAGGTGATTCTTCGGAGCACTAATGTCCTGATGAATTGTACCAGAGAGAATAAAGAAAATGGAAACATTTCAAACATGAAAGAGAGAAGGGAACACCAATTCTGCAAGTTTGACAGACAGACAGACCAGAGGGAAGTCAACACTGCTGCAATTCTCATTAAAACACAAAGGAGAAAATCCCTCTTCATCATGGGAGCGTCACCCTTGTGGTAATCCACTGTGTTAAATATGCTGAGCATTTACGCACAAGTTGAAACAAGGTGGCAGAGAGCCTCGCTCGGCTCCACGGTGGTTTCACAAACATACAATTTATTTATAAGCTTTTGAAAAACTGACCAGAATAAGAACTAACCGCAGGCAAATAACATCCCATTATTTTGTATTTCAAATAACAACAGCAATTTACACCAGATATCTTTCAGTTCAAAAAGACTAAACAGGTTAATAAACGGCAAACAATTCCACATTTCATCAGTACACTGTGGTTGTAGCATAGGACCCCAGGTCCCCGTAACAGTGCCAGCGGGCCACCTATTATTGATTTTATGAAACGGGCCGCATTTGCCCCGCGGGCCGGACTTTGAACATGCCTGTTTTACATGGACAATCATCCCTCCATCCATCCATTTTTTTTACTTTGCTTGTCCCGTTAATAATGTGTTGCTGAAGTCTATACCAGGTAATTTGGGCTGAACGGTGGGCTCCAATCACAGCACATATAGAGACAGACAGCATTCATGCTACTATTGATGCAACACAAGCACTGTGTGGGAAATGAGCCCACCCTGCCTACATCAAAGTCAAGAGAGTGTCCACATAAAGCAATTATGCATCTCAACATACTAAACACTGGTCACACTTCTACCTGCAGTATATTCATGACTAAGTTTACTCTGTTCAATCATGACATCAATGTGAAATATGGAGCACACATACGATGCATAACAATAGCTTTTGGGTGTATTATAATTCACCAAAATGTCATTATAGATCACTGTCAGTATGATGCTTTATGATACTTTTTGCACAAATTGTATTGCTACTGCTGTGGCATAATTAAACTATATTACTTGTATTTATTACTTGCCAGTTGCCACAGACCAACAAGGGACACCTTAGACTTCTGTCTCTTTTTTTTTTCCTGCTCGGATTAGATTGATTGTATCCCCCCGATGGATTGGTTCAGTCCTTCTGTTTGTCCGCCCATGCCATCCGTCTGTCCACCCGCTCATCCGTCCGTCCATCCGTCCATCCATCCATCCATCCATCCATCCATCCATCCATCCATCCATCCATCCATCCATCCATCCATCCATCCATCCATCCATCCATATTCCCTTTTGTCCGCTTTATAGTACACCTTAATTGAGGATGACAAACAGCCGTCTTTTTTTTCCTTTGTGTTTTATTTTGCTTCGTCAATTTCATTTGCAAATGGTTTTGTGCAATGTCTTTGTCTGAAAACAAACAGGAAGCTTTGTATTATTTGTAATATTTGAATATTCATAATTAAAAAACAAGAAAGAAAGAAACAGCTTGAAGCAAGCATGATGGGTGGGCCTCTGTGCAAACGAGTCTTTTCTCCTAAAGGTGATGCTATCGGATGGTCTTCCGTTTTGTGACAGCGAGAGAGTGAAATTTAGCGGCAAACACTTTCAATTTTTTTAATAAGTTTGAGTCCAATTAAAACGTATTAATATGGTTTATCACAGATTTTGATGGCTTTTCAACTGAAATGTTGATCTCTAGTCTCCTATCATAGCTAAATCTTTTCAACCTACAGCAAAAATAAAAGATTGGGTATCACTGTTCAATACTTGTGGAGAGCAGTGTATTTGTTGACACTTTGCATTTTATCTTCCAGGCTAGTATAAACTTGAGGCACCACGTTTAATCTTCCACCCGACCAACGATCACAGTCACTCCGTCGTCAGATTCTCTTGGTTACAAAAGACAAAGCAAATATATTGTCTTTGAAAAGACATTCCATGCATAGTAACGTACTTTCTCTCTCAATTTGGCTTTGTGTGGTTGACTACCCCCTGATGGGAAGTTTTACAGAAGAGTTCACAGATTCGGTCCTTCTTTTATCGACACAGCTGCACAAACATTGCTGTCAAATGCACACACATACACACGAGCACATCACTTGTCATTATTCGCTCAGTCAAAGCAGATCATAGAGACATTAATTGAGAGTGCAATCATGCTCTGAGCCTACGGTTCAAAGGAGCTGATAATAAGCTGTGATAGGTCCAGCTGATGAAAAAATTCAGGCAGGCAGTTGTAATGCAGAGACACACTGCTGTGTGTGCTTTAACTTGTCCTTGTATATTATTCCACTGCACGCCATAAATCAATTAATATTAGAGACCATTTTAAGTGGATGTATTGAATTTGAATGCCTAGTAGAACAGATTTAAAACTTGATTATTTGTGATGCTATATTGGATTTGGGTCAGTGTTTTGCCTTCACGGATTCTTTTAATCCCAGGCAGGCATGGCTAAGTGATGGTCCACAGGCCACACAGAGCCCCACCCTCACCCAATGCGGCCTGCTCATCACAAAATGACCTTTACAGTAATTGCACCAGCAGTTGGCAAGTAAGAGTACTTCAGGTGGAAGTAGTCCACCGTGCAGGGCAATGTGGAAGGAGGGGAGTGGGAATGCTCTGTGGGAGCACAGCTCCACAGCAACAGTGGTAGACTGCTTGCTGATGGTTGGGTACAATGCGTTGCCAATAACACTGTTGTTGCAGCTGTTGCCAATAACACTGTTGTTGCAGCTGTTGTCAAAATTGCCCATCTATAGGTTATTCACTCAAATTTAAATTTTGTTTCATACTTGACTGGTCACCAGAAGCATGGCTAAAGTCTTTCAATCATCAACAATTACGAGCACTAACAAAATGAAGTTTTGTTTTATCATAATAATTAAAATCCCTCAATGGATTAAGGGATTACGGGAGATAAAAAAAAAAACGTTAACTACCATGTTTAAATAAAGTTTAATTAAAAATTAATTAAACTTAATTAGTTGAAATTGAAATTAATTGATAAATGACAATCAAGTCCAACCAGCTTTTAATGTCCTCCCCCCATTGCCACTTTTGTATTAGCCTACTGAATGTTTGTTTTGTGAACGACTACTTTTAGTTGCCAGTTCTGTATTTCTGGCACAGATATGGTCAACAAGACAGTTAAATCATGTGTTGGAGGTGGTTATGTAATATTGATCAATTTTCTACACTGCTTCTACTCATAGTTGTGGGGAATTCGGCAAAAGGCGGGTTAAACCACCAGTCACAGTCAGTCACAGACAAACAATTCATATTCAAATTCACACTCGTGAGTGACATATAATCTTTAATTAAACTAAAAAGCATGCATGTTTGGGGTTCGTGGGAAGAAACCAAGGAACCATGACAAAAAACACACAATCATGGGCAGAACGTGCAAACTCCACACAGAGAAGTTCCGAGAGTGCTTCTCATTGTGGGGGAGTATGTCACTGTGCTGCCCACATTGTGATTTTTGAGTGTAAAAATTCAATTTAACTAGCGCTACCCAAAACACAATAATAGAAGTCTAGATATATATAGGAATTTAAATTAGGGATGTCATAGAATATTTTAGGATTGATTATTCTATCGATTATTCCATTGATTAATTGGGAAATCCATTGTAATATTATTTTGCATTAAAGTTTATTACACCATAATTTTCCGATTAATTACTGTTTGTCAACCAAGTATTGCTGTTTATATGGTATTGTTTTATGATAACAAATACAACTACACAACAATTCAATTTGATGCCTCTCACTTTAATGTTGATTTGTAGAAAACACATAATATTGAAACCGTGGATTTTGTCAAAAAGAGGCTGAGTTTGAATCCATTATGATGAAAACCGACAAGCATGTAAAAAGATGCCTGCGTGGGTTTTCTCCGGGTACTCGATTCCGTTCCACATTCCCAAAACATGCATGGTAGATGAATTTGGTACTCTAAATTGTCCGTAGGTGTGAATGTCAATGTGTCTGCTTTTTAATGTAGTATTCTGCAGAAGAATATTTCTAGAGGTCGGTAGGTAATTCTTAAGTGCACAATTGCTTATTGGAAAGTTGCAGTTCATTTGGTTGTCTATCTTTTACTATAATACTTATTGTGTATTCATTTATATATTGAGGCTAATATATTCAGGAAAGGGACGTGAAAAATTAAGTCGCATGTTGAGTGGTGGTAATTTATTCATGTTATTTTCCTGGATTAATAACCAGAAACGTTACACATTAAATCAATCAATTCATTCTTTTCAAAGAAAGCATTCACCTTGTTTGTGAGGTTCATCAGAAGGGCACGTCAGAATCTGTGTCAAAAGCTAAACCTAAGTTGTTTTTTTTTCCAAAAGGAAAATAGGTAGGTGTAGAAGCTAAAAGCAATTAAAATGGCTTGTCCTGAGCATGGAGCCGCAGTCAGTGAACCATGCTGTATTGCACTTAATGGTGCATTACTGCCTCAAATGGTTGAAGTATATTTTTGTCATACTTGGAAACAAGAGGGAAAAAGTGCACTCTTAGGACACACCAATAGATACACTTCCATAATGAAACCCTTGAATCAAACTATTTTAAAACTAGTGAAGCTTTACAACAATAGACAATGTCCACATCAAAAAGGAGCCAATGTGATACTTTTTCACTTTTGAAGTTTCCTCATATACATACTGAGAGGTAGTATTTCTGATATTTTGCTGCTCTTGGGTCACTAAATAAAACATATTAAAAACAACTATCAATATTGAATACCTATAGGAATGCATTATTCAAACCTATTTCTTTGAAATTCTGAAACTCTAACATTCTACGTGGCAAATATCAGAATGCCATGAATTAAAAAAAATATTATTTGAGTCAGTACGAGCCAGATTGGGCGAAATGAAATGATTATATTTTCATGTATTTGTTGTTTGTGTGTGTGTGTGTGGGGGGGGGGGGGGTCATATTTAAGGGAAGTGCAAAAAGGCAGAGAGAAAGAATATGGAAGAGAAAAGTCGTATCTTTCAGATAAATAGGTTTAGTTTGACACGTGCCGGCAATTTACATTTTCAAGATGGCCACATCAATGAAACATCCCACAAAACCCATCTTGCGACTTGAACTTCTCCATATGGGGCAGGATCTCATCCCCGACCTGAAGGACCCTGGTCTCATATTTGGAGTTGTTGATTAATCTTTCACAAAAAAAATTGCAAATATATCACCAAGATGCTAATCACCCAATTTTTTATTGCAGGTGTACAATTTTAATTCTCCTGCAAAATGACAAAATTTGAGTTAGCAGACTCTACCTAGACTTCATATTTTACTATTACATATCCACTATTGTACATGAAAGATAAAGAGATTTCTGACTCTGAATCATGATCATATCTTCCAAGCAGGTCACCATGTTTGTTGTTTTCATCCTGTGCTCATATCATGGTCAATATAACTATCTACCCACAATGACTCTTCAAACAAGCAGGGTCAATAAACATGCTGTGCTGCTTTGTGCACCGATATTGCTCCCCCTCTCTAATTCAACTTATTTAATGTATGCTGTGGCTCTGAGCAACAACTCTAGTTGGCATCATCCTCTACACCCACAGTACAGAAAATTTACTGATGAAGTCACCATGATTTCATTGTCTAAAATTCCTGGCAAGGTAGCTGCATGCTTTATTTGATCACGACTTGGAGAGTGTGAATGTTTCTGTCAGATGTGCAGACTTTGTAAATTAAATTGTAACTTCACCTTATGCATTCTCTAAAATTGTGTTTTTCAGAGTTCATCGGATGCAACAAGAACTTAGAGCAAATTCATCATTCCAAAGCACCCTGACAAACTATTAATTAAATCAAGGCAGGTTTTGAGGCTTTGTCTCAAGATGAACTCAAGATGAACATTCATGTGATCTAAAAAAAAATGTCTTAAATATTAAATACATATTTTGCTACACAAGGTTAGAATAGTGTCTGACATTTTCCTGGTGACCCAGGATCACCAATTTAATTGAATATTATTGTTGCAATTATTGTATTACTGCAAATGCAACCAGCAATAGTTGATGGAGACTTTAAAATGCATGTTTAAAATGGATAAGGTATGTTTCAAATCTGAGACAGACAATTTGCACTTGAATTTTACTTTTGACAGTTACTGTAGTAACCAGTGTCGAGTATTTAGCATGAAGCAAATTCTTTGTAATGTGTCAAAATTGTAATCTAAGAGGATTATGCCACGTTACTGTGACCAATGCGGAGCACAGTAAGGGGGAGCACTTGATTATCAAAACAGGGAATTTGGGAGTATCGCTGCCCCTCTTCCAATTATTGGTAGCAGACAGGTCTGTCAAGTTTGGCACTGAACAAAATATTCCCATACTTGCCATGCCATTCTGTCAAAAGCAGTTGATTAATGAATAGACAAGTCAGCCACGCATTAGAAGCTACGCCTGATAAGAAGCAGGAGAATTATGCATGAACCTTCCTGTATTGTTAGGTGGATATGACAGGCCCTGTAATAGGTCATATTTTACTTAAATTAGTATACAAAAATATATCTTCTTAAGTTACGTATATAGAGCATAGAAATTATCAAAAATATTTATGGACAATTTTATGGAAAGACAAACTACACATACCAGGTGACTGTGAATAACAATTCAACACATCAGCACAATCTCCTGACAGCTAATCTAATGAAGTACCTCTTCTCATCACTTGCCGCCAAGTGGCAACGCTTTGTCAAGGCTCTTTATCATCTCTTACTGATGAACAAGGCAACCTTTTGTGATTGTAAGAGGCATGGCGGGCTGTTAATCACTTGCAACGTAAGGCCTCTCGTAGACTCAACAGCTCCTGTCCGTCATACAGTGTATGAGATGTGCAATAGTCGTGATGGATGTGCAATACTGACGAGTGTGTTTTTCAGCCCCACCCCAAAAAAAAGTATATTTTGGTGCAACAGCTCTACGAGACAAAAAAAGACAGACACTTCATTAGGCACTTGCACACATGTCCTAATGACAGTAAAGAGCTACAGTACATAAATAGAATTATTCAGTCACACAAATGGCACTCAACGGAGAGTGTCCTCAGATTTGTTTGGCTAAAAAAAATGTGACGGACATGTAATTTTGTTCCACTTCAGGAATATCATTGGAAGAACCTGGGCAATTCCATTTTTGACCACTCTTAGTGCCTAACTAATTGGGATCTTTCCGTTTGGATTTTAAGTCAGGGAAATGTTCAAACACTTGTATACTCTCAGGTGTCGTCTACATATTAATTCTGATGATCCTTGAGATTGTTCTCCACCTTCAATGGAGTCCAGCGGTGTTCAACTTATTGACTGCATTTGACTGGGAAAGACGCACCTGCCGATTGTCTATATTTTACAGCTCACAGTGCATGTCAGCAAATGAGAATTATGAGGTCGAGGAACTGACCAAAGAACTCTGAGACAGACTTGTGACAAGACACAGATCTGATCAAGGTAAGAATAATTTATTCTGCAATTAAGATTTCTACAAACACAGAGGCCTCCATAATCACTAAAGGGAAGACATTTGGGTTGCCCAGGACTCTGCTGTCCATCCGGCCAAACTGAGCAATCAGGGATAAAGAACCATGGTGAAAGTCCAAAAGAAGAATCCAAAGATCACCGTGACTATACTCCAGAGATGCAGTGGTGAGATGGAAGAAATTTCTACAAAGCATCAAGCATCAGGGTGACTCAATGGAATATTCTCCTTAGCACAAGAGACATGAGAACTCGCATAGAGTTGGACGAAAACCACAGGTATGAGAAGTAAGATTCTATAGTCTGATTAGACCAAAATAGAATGTTGAGGCCTTATCTCTAGGTGGTACGAGTGGAGGAAAACAGACGCTATTTACCTGCCACCTGCCCATAAGTGAAGTGGGGATGTTTTTAGCTGCTCATTGTTTTGTTTTTTTACAATTTGTTAAAGGATATATGCACCAGAGTACAGATTGGGCAAAGGGTTATCTTCCAACAAGAGAGCATAAAGCTAAAATAACAAAGGAATGGTTTGGGGCTCTGACTGCTCTTGACTGTCCCAGCCGCAACCCCGACAAACCCAACTGAGCAATGTTGAAAAGACCTGAAAAAAGCTGTCCAGCAACGTTCATTATTTAACTTGACAGAATTGGAAAGGATATGAAAGGACAAATGTCAGAGGATATCAAAATCCCGGTGTGAAAAACCTGTTGCATCATTCCCAAGAAGACTGATAGCTGGATTAGCTCAAAATTCTGATTCTACTGAGAAAAGGGTCTGAATACATATGGCCATGTGTTATCAATTTTTGGAATTGAATTTGTATACATATTTCTGTAAATATGGGGGAAAATTTGCGGGGAAAAAATGAACAAATTATTTTGTCAACTGTCAGCAATGTGTCAAAGAAAGAGTGAAGTATTTAAGGCGCTATGAATATTTTCTGTACACTGTGCATGGCACTTTGTTCCAGCTGCAGTTGATAAAGTGCTCCATGCATAAGGTTGAGCTGAGTTTAGTCTATTCAATTAGCACAACTGAAGTAATTTCAGGACACTATATGAACCATGTGGACCATCCTGACACATTAAAGAAGTCCAACTGAAGCCCTCATAAGCAAGCACTTAAACCGGGCAATGAGGCAATCTGCAGAATTAATTAATCCATTGAATGGCTCAGTGACGCACTGGTTAGCACGTCTGCCTCTCAGTAAGGAGGGTGCGCGTTCGATTCCACCTTCGGCTCTCCCTGTGGAGAGTTTGCATGTTCTCCCCGTGCCCGCGTGGGTTTTCTCCAGACACATCCCAAAAACATGCTTGGTAGGCCGATTGCACGCTCCAAATTGCCCTTAAGTGTGAGTACGGGTGCGGATAGTTGTTCGTCTCTGTGTGCCCTGCGATTGGCTGGCAACCGATTCAGGGTGTCCCCCGCCTACTGCCCGATGACTGCTGGGATAGGCTCCAGCACGCCTGTGAGCCTTGTGGGGACAAGCGTTATAGAAAATGGATGGATCGGATGTGTGTATGTGGGCTGGGGGCGTATTGAGCGGTATTAGGAAAAGGTATTATATTAATATCTATATTATATTATTTATTATAATATATTATTATTATTATATATAAATATTATTAATATCTAAACTGTTTAAAAGCTCTGATTGTATTCAGCCAAAACTGATAAACAGCTAGCAATTCATCTCACTTTTATCCTAAATGTGTTCCCTGCGTGGAGTCGGGGTTCCACTAGGATTGCTTACACGTGGGGTTTTGGGATAAATTTTGTATATCTGGATTAGCTTTGACATTAGTGAATGTTAAATGCGCAGAGTCTGGATTAGATTGTTTCCTCATTTAATTCATACATTACTATTAAATGTGTGGCTTTGCTTAGATAGAAGTAGCATTAAAAGCTTAACATATTTGCTCCAGGGGGTAAAAAGAGACAAAATTAATAACCTTTGCAAGAATTACTCACTTTTATATATTATTAGTGCATTAAGGGATTAAACTAGAATTTGCACATTACTCATTACAACCATGTTTCTCAATATGTTTGTAGCTTTTATTGGAGCCAGATGAGGTGGCTCAGGCATCTGATTAGTATGATCCCCAAACGCCTCTCTGGTGAGGCTTGTCCCACTGAAAGGAGGCCCCGAGGAGGACCCAGAGCACGCTGGGGAGACTATGTCAGCTTGGAATCCCCCAAGATGAGCTGGACAGAGAGGCTAGGGAGAGAGAAGTCTGGGTTTCCTTGCTTAAGTTACTGCCCTCGGAAAGCGAATGAATGAATGAATGAATGAACGAATGAATGAATGAATGAATGAATGAATGAATGAATGAATGAATGAATGAATACTGTATGTAGGAATGAACAAGATATCTTGCCAATCATTTGCTTTCGCTTTCACACAAGGGCACAAAGCCGTAGCCTCAGTTTCCTTGGCCGGATTATTTAGCAGCAAAAATTCAAAGAAATTGAACAGCCCTCAAAACAAGAGCAAAGCGACGCAAAACTTCATCATGAATACGTCATGCTGATAATGAAGTGGCCCTGGGTAAGAATGGGTTATTCACCGTGCATGATAACATTATTGTGGCTTTGGTCAAGAACTTGAGGTGGGGGCGGAGGGAAACTAAATTATGATCAGTTTTGAAAATTGCCAACTCCCCCTTTAAAATCAAGAGATGGATTCAATAGAAACAAAAAATATGTTTTCACTATGCTGTATAAATTTGGTGTCATTTTTTCATGATGAACTAAAACATTTGGAAGCAAGACTTTAGTAATGAAAAAGGAAAACATGTTTAGTAACACACTAGATGTAAGTGGATTGTGAGGATTATGCAGTGAATCCATTTGTAATGCAACACCTGTTTTCTGATTCTGTACTTCATTTTTCATTAATTAATACATGCAAAGGTAAATGAAGTTCTAACACGAAAAGTCAGCACACAATAATAGTCAAAATAACAAGGAATAATGGAGTTGCGCTGTCCAATGTAATAAGCTACAGCCAAGGAGAAAGAGTATGCTTGTTGTCATAGAAACCGTTCTTGTTGTTCATGCAGTTCTTGAGACATTTTGCAGTAAGTGTTTTATTGCTACTATTCCACATGTGCTTGAATGTCAGTGTGCAACCTCATGTGTGTGTGGGGGGGGGGGGGTGAAGGTACATGCGTGGCTGTTACTAATTCACAGCCAGCCCCCGAGACTGTTATTCTCCAAGAAAAGATCAGTGTTGCATATTCAGATGATCTGTCTCATGGGGGTCATTAAAAAGCATGTTTCAGAGGAGCCAGCATTTCCACACTGCTGTTAATGAGCTATGGTTATGGCTTTATTAAAACTAACACTTGTTAGCCTGTCTGCATTTGGACATCGATACAGAAAGGACATCAATGTGAATTGGCCTTTTTGCTGCACAGTTGTACATAGAAGTCATTTTATAGGTTGCCAATATTTTCTGAAAGATGCAACATGCATCAACTGCTGTGTCAGTCGCATTCAGAAATTATGAAAATTGAAATGTGCTGCCAACCTCAAAAGTGATATGAAACAGTTGACAGCATTGTAATTCAGTGCAACAGGAAGCCAGCCATTTGTCGACAATGCTATAATTTTGGCACACCAGCTGAAAGCCTGTTAACATCCATTTCCAAGCATTAGTGAAAACCACTATACATGTGTTCCATCTTAAGGATGTCTTTTTTTAGAATGTCTTGAGTACAGTACTTTGGTAATTTGGATAATGTGGAATTTCAAAACTGACACTAAATTCTGTAAGGAATCAAGAAACAAATGAGTCCTGTCAATTTGAATTGGATTTAAGCATTTTCTACTATTTAACTGTCTGCATTATTTTTTCAGATTCCATTTTTAGTAAGGGCTAACATTCTTTTGTTTTATGAGATCTGTCTTTTAAAACCAGTACGTTTGTTTTCATGCACTTAACTTCGAAAGTCGAAAGGAGGACATAATTGCATCCAGTGCGGTCATCACAGCAACTTGCAGTTGACCTAATGCTCTCTCACAAATGGATAGTGGCTCGTGGCAAACCAGAAAGTGAGCGGTGGTTATGAGTGCAAATGGAGCCAGAAATGGGATGCATAAAAGACAAAAATTACACAGTGAAAATGCTGACATGTTCACCAAAGGACATGACCACCACCAGGATGTGACATTGTCAATGACTGATGAAGAGAGCACTTTCACAGAAACATCCTTTTATCTCTCCGGAAACATTTGAATTGGGTTAAATGGCGCACAAGAGACAACCCTGCTATGAGATCAGATCTGCAATTATTCAGATCCATCGGAGGACAGCGTCTCTACTAACTCGCAGAAATTGAAGCTGATCCTCTGTGCCAGAAGCAGCATGCGCTACATGTAGCCAGATAAAACATGCGGGGTGCAGGCCGCCACTGTGAACAATCGAAGACCAGTTTGGCAAGGGAAACACAATCCAATAAAACCTTTGCTGAGTTTGTACTGCGACTGCTGAAGGAAACTGCATGAGTGGCTAGGAAAGCATATGATTGGAAACATAAAACACATATAGTAATAGTCGGAGTGGGACACCTCACAAAATATTTGAGAAAGACTACGATAACATTACAAGGAGCTGTTCTTAGTATATTTAGCACATAAAGCTTAGCCCCAGAAGACATTCCTGTAAAATATTGTTCTTGCTAGGCCCATCCCAAGAGAGACCATATAGCTAAGAACTGCATTTAAATGTAATTCATTCCCATCACCTTATTTTATTGGCCTCCCCATTTTTATAATAGATCAGTTATTTAGTACTTCCTACAGGTAAATATGTGTTTTTATGTTGAAACAGACACTATTTTATTGATACTTTGTTTTTCTGGATTTTTGCTAATCATAGCTTTGATTAATTTGTGACAATAATTGGACAAAGACTTTGGTATATAGTAAGGATTTTGTCAGACATTTATCTTTGAATTTTTACAGGCACATACCTCAGAAAATATGCAAAAGACACTTGATAGAAGAAGATGAAGTGAGGCAGGGGCTGAGTGAAGTTTGCATCACTGCACTACCCAGCCACTAATGAGTACTCATCTTCTGTTTGGATTTGAATGACACCCTTTCATCATTATACCATATGCAGAGAAACCAGGGTCTTTGGTTCATCAGAAAACTATTTAGAGACTGCTATGATTCTTTTTTTTTTTTTTTTTAGGGAAGAAGCTATGTCAAAGGGAGAGAGAAGTATTTATATTATATATTCATGTTTGGTCGTTCAGAGCTAGTTGCTGCTTATTAGGTATGGTTTGAACTTTACAATATATACAAGTATAATATACAAGTACATTTCAGACAGGTTAACAGTGATAGATTTTCATTCAGCTTTCATGCCATAAAAAATTGCTTGTATATAATGCAGGATGTATAATTATTCACCCATGTTACTGCGTATTTTTATGTGAACTTGTTTTACTTTAAAAAATTGAAAAAGTAGAAGTAAAAAGAAGCCATAATTACTTGAGTTAGAGAAAGTACTGAAATCTGGTGAACTAGTGTAAATCACAGTATGAATTGTCTACTTCAATATTACACAGATTCATTACAAAATAACATACGTAAATTAGAGTGAATTTATCCACAATGTGTCTTACGTGTTTTTTTTTTTACCCTTATGACATTTGGCATGGCATAGCTGTTCTTTTTTACTGTGTGTGAGGTAAACACAGATTGAAGGTGAGGCCAGGGGAGGTCCTCCTCTCTCGTCTTATGTACAATGGTCACTTACTTTTAAAACTAAATAAATAAATAAAAATGGTAGACTTTAGACTGATAGGGTGGGCACATTAGCCAGAATGTACTGCACACTACTACAAAAACATATACCGCAAACACACATGCACACACACACGCACAAAATCACGCTCGACTGATTAAATGTTGAATGTTGCCCATTCTGTATCCATTGCAGCCTAGTCCTCCTGGTAGGCGGATCCTCCCATCTGCGGTCTCCTCTCAAAGTTTCTCATTTTCCCCCAGTAGGGGCTTTGTGAGTTTTTCCTTGCCCTCCTGGGGTTTAAGATCAAAGGATGTCGAGAATAATTGTCAACTGTGGCCATGTGAAGGCCTTTGAGATGTTTTTGTAATCAAGGGCTATATAAATGAATTTGACTTGACTGGTTGGGCACTATCTATCCAAAATGGTTGCTTAATCTTATATTGTCTCATGTGTGCCTGGTTTGGGGGCTGTTTTGCCTTTGTCCACGTGACAATGTGTGATTCCAAACCAGTATGTGTGCCGAAAGTTCCCACGGATAAGCAAGGCCTAATCTATAAAGTACACATAAGATTGAGCAATCTGACAACAATTCAATGTGAACAAAAGCAAAGCGGGAAAAATGGACATCAGTAAGATATCATATTGCAGTTTCTGCACAGGGTAGGATAATTAGAAGGATGGATAGTTGCATTTGGTGCAAGCCCCAAGTTCTGTGCAACTTGTTTTAATAATGTGATCATGTAACATGCAGACAAATTCAATTGTACATAAAAATGTACTGAATGTTTGAATAGAATACATTTTGCAATGCCATAATTTAAAAAAGTAAGGAAGTTAGGCTAAAGAAACATTGTTTTTTAAGTTTATTGAACATTTTTGTGATTATTTGTTTCACTTTATGGGTAGATGAACACTGTTAGCAATTTAACCCGACAGACAACGTCTTACACGTTTACTGCTAGGTGACCTAGACGAATTTAATAGCTTCGGGACTCATCAGATGTTGGCACACTCACTTCAATTGCGGCTTCTTCCTTGTCACTTAGTGCCTATTAGCATTTACAAATGATCTGCATGCTCAACAACATGAAATGCCTCCTCAATTTCCTCTGAGTGAATATGAATTGACTTCAAGGGCAAACAAAACATCATATTGGGAGAGGGAGAAATGCACTGACTAGGATACAGAGGTTTATTTCATTCTATCGCTCACTCTGGCTTATACGTCCCCATGGGTGATTAAGTCCAATGCTGAGAAAGCCGATAATTTCAGTCCTGAATGAATACGCATGTCATCAGTCGGAGCAGTACAATCTATTGGGGTCTTATTGGAATGCATGATTTCGGGGGATGGTTTTTGTGTCCGGATATATTGGCTACAGAACAAAATGAGAGTCGCTCGTTTTGTGTGATCCATGCCTGGCTCTGCTGGCAAGTCTTTACCATGCATCAGCCGCCTCTGCTCTTTGGAGACGGGCAACATCTGCGCACGATGTTTCGCTCTGCCGAGTGAGACAGCACAAGGATGTGCACAGCACAACAGGGACTGAATGACCATGGAGGTATATGAAAACAGACATGTAAAAATTTAACGAAACAAAATAAAAAATAGCTCAGAAGGGGGACCAAATTGACTAGAGCAAACAGAGCAGAACATAAAAGCAACAAAAAAAAACCTCATTTGTGTGGATTTTAAGTGAATGCTATGGTTAGTAATAGACAAGTAGAAGAATGATTCCAGACTTAAGTACAGATCGTGATGTACATACGTAAGTGCCCACAGATTACTGACCTATGACTTTATGAAGTTATAAATAAAGCACAATAGATTGTTTTGCACACATTCAAATGTGGATATGTCTGAATTGTCTTTTTTGTTACTGTTTTTCATTTCATTATTTTATATTTGGGCTAAGGAGTCTTTTTCATACACTGTAATGCATTATGATTTGAGTACAAATTGAGATTACCGTATTTTCCGGACTATAAATCACTCCAGAGTACAAGTCGCACCAGCCATAAAATGCATGATAAAGAAGAAAAATACATACGTATATAAGTCACACTGGAGTATAAGTCGCATTTTTGGGTGAAATTCATTTGATAAAATCCAACACCAAGAACAGACATGTCATCTTGAAAGGCAATTTAAAATAAAAAATAGAATAGAGGCAACAAAAGGCTGAATAATTGTACGGTATGCTAACGTTACATGACACATAAACAAGGAACTGAGAACGTGTCTGACGTAACATATTAAGAGTTATTAACTACAGCATAAATAACAAGCCAACAAGTTTACCAAAACATCCGTGTCACTCCAAATCACTAAATCCAATGAAATCTTCGTCCTCTGTGTCACTTTTAAACAACTCCGCGAACTCCGGAGGGAGAAGATGCGGCGCTTCCTCTTCTACATCGCTTAAATCAGACTCATCGCCAATTGCAGTTCCAATTATTCCAGAGGCCTAGAGCGCCCTCTTGCGGTTTATTGTGAAAATAAAATGTGAAATGATGTAATAATGTGTTAATAGTTTCACATATTAGTCGCTCCTGAGTGGAAATCGCACAAACTATGAAAAAACCTGCGACTTAGAATCCGGAAAATACAATACGTCATTGTCATAGGAACAAAATGACCTTGTACATTGTTGTTCTTTTTAAATGTACTCAATACACACAAATGAGTTCGATGTGACAACAGCCCTTTTTGTTATGATGCGATGTGTCACCACATCAATGGATAATCATGTAGCTGAATAACATTGTTTCATCTCTCCGATTGTATGTTACTTAGGTCAAAGGAGAAGAAATAGCTGAGCCTGGGTAAGGGAGCAAGAAATGTCATGGGAACTTCAAAAGGTTTCAAGATGATGCAAGTGAATGTAACATATTGCCAAAGTCCAACAATGGGACCTGAATAAAGCAGGTATTTTTAGCACTGACCAACAAACTGCTCACCCGTGTGGACAGGAACCAATGGTTCTCATTATCTTCATCTGATCCTCTTGATATTCAGGTTGAGGCTGAAATGTGGCTTTGATGAGATTCCTCTCCTGCCCCTGTGCAAGAAAGTAAATTTTCATTGAGTTGAAACTGGGACGTGTGATTGCACATACATTTATCTAGAGAGAAGAGAAGTACCATGAACTAGTATACGACATCATCTGATTTACAAGACTTGAGCTTGTTTTTTTGTTAACATTTTGGCTGCCAATTTGTGTGCGTGTGACTTTTTCTTAAAATTAAGTCAACATTTCAACACGTGAGGCAATATACATATACATGTATATTTTATAACCCTAACCCTAACATTTTTTCCCGACCAAGTATAGCGTTAGAGAGCAATCCCTCCAATTTTAAAAGACCACTTTTAAGTAGGAAATACCCTCATGAGTGACTGGATGATATCAAATCTTGAAAGTGTTACATTAGTTTTCAAATAGTAGTTTTGTTTTCAAGTGTGAAAAATGTGTGAGTATAAAATAGAATTTATTTCCATCTGCATCTGATTCATGTTTGAGGTGTGATTGGGAGGGAAAGAAATACAATGAGCACAACAAGATCAATGTTATTCATTTGGTCTTCAGACCGTATCCCTTCTAGTGACGTTCTACGCTGTCCTTTGAAAGAGGCTGACTTGAATATGCAAAGGCTGAAGCTTTTGTACATGTGTTTACCATAATGCTAGCTATTTTCAAAGGCCAGGAGAAGAAATCTAGCTCTTTGAGATAAGCGATCCTTTGTTTTTAATCAAAGCCTGTTTGAATGAGAAAATGTTCAAGATGACTAGCGTCAAACGAAACATAGATTTACGCAGCTACAGAGCTTTTACTTATCAAATCCATCTTCAAAACCACCACCACAAGAGAGGAGGCTGTGAAAACAAAATTAACATTTAACTGCTTGTGAAAAACTTCATATCCATACTGTTTGACATTCTCTCGTTATAGTTTTGGGAAGGGAAAGAAATTATGCATAAAAAAATCTTATTACACTCAGAGTGGGTGATATCCTTTTGACATGAGTATCTTTACACCTCTCCTGAACTAGTCCACAATCTCTGGCCACATTTACCCCATCTCTATGTGGTAACTGTTTAGAATCGTATGTGATAATGTATTCTCCAAAAATGTACGTATATGATAATCCCATAAATGTGCATTTTCTTTCTGAAAATGGCATCTTTCATTTTCATACCAAAATTGCCTACATTCCAGTGTGAGTGCATATTGTCTAGATGGAGATATATAAATGGAATTTAATTGTAGAGTTCTCAATCACTTATCACAAAACCATTTCAATCACATACGTATTTTATTCATATCATTCTACCTCCTTCTCATCTTGTGAGCTGAAGTCAATAGAAATGATACAAAAGATTATGGAAGCGCCAGTTGAGTCACCTGATGAGGGATCTGGCGCGTGACCTTATTTCCGTTACATTAGATGTTGCAGGAGCAGAAAAGCATGAAAGAGCAATAATAATGAGGAATGATTTCAATTTGTTTTTATTTTACCTAAAATAATCATTGGGTTTAAAAATACATTTCACAAGGTATATTTGGCTGAGAAAGCATCCATCCAAAGGCACAACCTATGACACAAAAAACACAATTGCCTCCTATAACACCAAATTAGAGCTGCTACTGCCCACCAGAACATGTGATATGACATGTTTACCTTCCCGGCCACATATCCACCATGACAAAAAGGTTTAATATCAAAGATTAAAACCCTAACATCAGCACTTTAAACATCAAACGATCAAATATGACATAGGGAAAAGTGGCTACACTGTAGTCTGAAGTCACGGATAAATTCAGGCCAAGTGAAATGAGTCACTTTGAGAAGCCCGCAAAGACTGCGTGTGGACTGTGTACAGTAGTTGCCTGGCTCCCTTGGATTACATTTGATTGGTGAACAGCACCCAGAGCAGTAAATCTCCACCCAAAAAAAAAAAGGTCTATTGTGCAAGCAATGAATTATTAAGTAAAAAAAATTAAAAATAATGAACAGAGTGAAGTTCATTAAAAGTACTGTTTTCTCTTAACATACAAAATCAATATGGCAAGTGGAATGTTTCCCAAATGTTCCAGATAAATGTTCACACACTCAAATTTAAAATCACACCTATATTTAGCATCTTCAATTAACATAGAAATTCGAACTGTGGGAGGGAATGAGAATTACTTTTGAGTACAAGCAGCATCAACCCTGTAAAGTTCTTGCTGTCCTCTTTAAGACTAGAACATAACCACAGAATTTTCACCTTAACTTTCTTATTAAGTGCTACAAAGCAGAATCACGGCTGAAATTATATTTCGATTACCCACCTCATGCACGGGATTTAATCATCTTTACACATTAGTGTGAACATTTTCTAACTGCTTTTTCTTTCTTGAGTGATATGTAGCTTATACTGATTTTAAATGAGCAAATCAGCCACTGAAGTGAAGGACAGCATTTTGCACCTAGGTTCTGTGTCAATACTTCAGGCCTGCATGGTCCATCCAAATAGCGTGCAGGTCATACAGTATATTCAAAGATGGACTACAGTCCTGCCTCGTTGCTGATCTTGAACCAGAGCAGATGCGTATACGTACTCCCTTCCTGCATTTGTGAAGGTCCTTTAGAAGTCACCGCTAACTAGAAGCTGGGGAATAAAGTGTCCGCATTGATGCAGAAGCCAGTTGAGTCCCACAAGTGGCTCCGTCAGCACCTCAATGCTTGCACCTCATACAGATTCTCTTTCATGTGGACTATTAGCATCAGGTAACATGCAACTCGCCGCTTTGAAGTAAATGCAGATATCAAAGACGTAGAAAGAGACATGAGAAGGGTATGCCAGCCATAATATATATTGCTTGTGTCGGGCGGAAACCTCAACATTTTCAATGTCCAATTTTGGTCCATTCAAACAATATTTAATTTCACACATTAAGTCCAAAGACTAAGTCGCACCCCACAATGAAAAAAACTGTGACTTACAGTCCGGAATATAGGGTATGTTTTATTTCATTTAGGCAAAGTGAATGAGTTG
This sequence comes from Syngnathus acus, assembly GCF_901709675.1. Taxonomy (NCBI): domain Eukaryota; kingdom Metazoa; phylum Chordata; class Actinopteri; order Syngnathiformes; family Syngnathidae; genus Syngnathus; species Syngnathus acus. Next base: position 11,474,585 of record NC_051087.1, on the reverse strand, counting down.
TTATGAGTTATATGTTATAAGGGTGTTTTTAGTCTTGTATTCAATTGTTGCAACTTTTGGTGTTAGATTACTGCGGGCTTTGTTGACAGGCAACAAAGATGTGCAGTCAATGTTATATACTGTACTCTTGCACTTGCGAGCTTGGATGACACAATGTGGAGAGACAGGTCTTATCAAGTGGCCCCTTGATCAATTAAAAAATATATATCAATATGGAGTAGTTACGGGTCCATGGCTTCCTCTGATCATACTCTGAGTGGGCCCTTGATTAATTAAAAATACTATATATATATAAATATGCACACAGACTTGATATTGATTTTATTATTTTATTTGAGTCTTCTCTGTCTTGTTAGTTTTTATTGTTGTTCATGGTCTCAATAAAGAATTCTATTAATAAATCAATTAGATGTAATTAATTAACGTTTTACTATTTTTTTCATTTTATTTTACCTTTTGTTTTTATTCACTTTACAATCTGGATGTGTTTATTATTTTTCCTCGCTTACCATGCCTGAGAGGAATTCAACGCCTCAGTGTAATTATTCTCTTCCTTCCTCTCAGTCAGGCCTCAAACAGTATTCTGGGCGACACACTAATGTGACGAGAGCCCCACTTACCTGAACCAGAAACAGAGGAAAATACCTCCATTAAACAACCTGTTACTGGGTCACTCCGAGTTCGCTGGCGGTAGTGCAGTTTTTAGCTTCACTTTCATTCTTGGAGAAGTTAACCTATTGATATTCTGCCAGCAGTAGCAGCCAAGATTGCACCAAAGTGATGTGTTCCAAAAAAGGTGGACAGTGAAAATCAGCACACGCACGCACTCAACAAAGCAGCAGAATTATAAAGCACAGAGAAACATTCTTGTTTCCTGCTTGTGGTTATTTATGCTCGAGGTATCGGTATTTGTTTTGGATTCATGACAGGTTATGTTTGGTTCACCTATTCATTTTAATATACGTATGTCAACATAGAATGATGTATTTTAGTTGTTTTTTGTGTTACAATTAAAGTATTATCGTGGGGAAAGACACGAAATTGGGCTTTGACTCACTAAAGGATTTGTATTTGCATTCACCTGATCTAGAGTACTATATTATTCAACACATCTATGTTCACAATAAAAAATATTTATGCCATGGGAAGGGATAGTAGTCTGGCATTCTTGCAAACAAACACAAGCACTTAACCCAGCGCTTGAAACATCCATTTGACACAAAAGACATTTTCCTTTTCTGTTTGGTTAATGCTGTGTCTGCGTAGAGACAGAGAGTAAATGAAAGAAATGGACAGAGACAGAAAGAGACTTTCATGTAACGGGGTTCAGCCAAGTGTGAACACCAGATATGTAGAGTCCTGGAAGGGAGCCTGATACCCAGGGCCCATCTCGCAAACACAATCAGACATCCACTTGTACACACACACACAGAACATACACAGATGCCTGAAAATATAAGTAGGTGAACTCAAAGCCATCCCAAGCCTTTTGGAATCCTTAAGAAACTAAATCTGAAAACTATACCAAATCAAACCAAAGACTAACAAGAATTAAACATTTGATAGTAATATGATTTTTTTTAATAACGCCAAAGACCACAGTGTAAAGTGTCATGATTGAGCTTAAAATTGTTCATTCGTTCCGCTATAGTGTTACATTACAGGATTTCAATACTATTGCAGTGAGCCCCATCATTCACAAGGATTAGGGACTACTAATGAGAATCTTGGGTCCTTTTAGAAAGTTTTTTTTTTTTTTTTTTTTTTTTTTAACTGAGCTCCTCCTTTTTTGGCTCCCAAGTAACTTAACACGTTTTGTTTTGTTAATTAATTTATTACCAAATGAATGTGTACCTTCTACTGCATTTGTAGGTATGAGATAATATAAAGACGAGCACATGCGCTGGATCGTATTTAATTGTGTAAACACTACATTATGAGTGATGTTGTCTCGTCTCTCTTTTTCACTTGAAAATCTGTATTTTTTGTTAAGTCCTTCCGTGTGAACCTCTCCTTGGAGCCAGTCACAATCACAGTCACATTATCTATGACAAAATTCTTTTCACCTCAGCATTTCCTTGTATCTAGGTTGTTTCAGCACACTGTGGCAATTTTTCCGGTATGCTGTCCCAAGTTTTAAACCCATTGTTACACAGGATGGGCTGAGACATGCAATTGCCTTACACTTAAGATGAGTTAAATCAAACACAACATATTTTAGGAAGTGGCTTCCCCAAAATGAATGGAGTTATATACTGCACTCAACTTGTTCCCCCACCAAACTGGGACTTTATATATGGCTATCAGAAACCAACATCTTCGAATGTGCAAACTGCATGTTATTCAAAAGGGGTCATGACAAATTCCATCTTAATACTGTGTTGAGGGATTATTCGCCTCAGGTGCACATATCAAGAAGCATTGATGGAATGGTGATAAATTTGTGGTGGTGGGGATGACTCTGAGTATTTGTCTACACTGGAGGGTTGAGAAAGTGCTTACGCCTATTCACACTCACATCGACGGGTAAGTGGCAGGAAAGTGGAGTACCTGGAGAAAACCCACGCAGGAACAGGGAGAACCTGCAAATTCCAAACAAGGCCGGAGCCAGAATTGGACCCTGCACCTCTGAACTGTGAGGCGGACATTTTGACCAGTGTTCCACCATGCTGCTCTGTTTGATACGTATTGTGAACAAAACAGAGCAATGGATTGCTTCGGCTTTGTAGAAATAATGCATTGCTACTGTTCCAATTTCCTGGTCGCTCTGTTAACTAAAATGATTGGGGTCAAAGATTTCTTTCCAAGGCCACTGCAAGTGAGTGTGCATGAGGAGAGTGCCGTGCAGTAGACTGTATTTATCTGAGCAAGCATGCGGAGAATTAATGTGTAGGATTGAAAAGTTAACCACTGTTGCATTAAAACAATGAGTCATTCTCGAAAGGCTGCAATTATTGGTATTAAAGGAGTGGAGTCACCCATTCATCTCAGGGAACCACCATTCATACACACACTGGGGGATTTAGGTGGCTCTCTGAAGGTAAACAAATACAGTTGAGATTAGATAAATAAATATGGCTGTGTATTTTTTTTAATTCTGTTGTAATTCTTAACATTTACAAGCACATTTTCCTTTGCCAAATTTTAGAAGGGGATGGATGAAATAGATTTGCAGCTTCATCCTCTTTCTCTCTCTTCCACTCTCCTAAAATGTTTTAGTCAAAGTGATATTAAGCGAGTGTGGGCGGTGATTTTTGGTTAAATGTGGGGGTAATCAGCTTAATGCAGAGTTAAAGGGATGATGGGACGCTGGCCAAATAGCTGAGCTATTAAAGTCTCACCGCATCCCTGACTGTGACCTCGACTGCAGCTTTAATTATGGCTATGGTGTTTCCTTTAGCTCCTCATTTCCTCTTGCTTTCACTATTTGTCTTTTACCTCCTTTACAACTCACATTCTGACATTTTTCCAATTTCTTTTAAGAATGCTTTCACATTGATACCCTTAAGTCTATTTTAATCAAACTACCGTAATTTTCGGACTATAAGTCGCGGTTTTTTTTCATAGTTTGGGTGGGGGGGCGACTTATACTCAGGAGCGATTTATATACACATATATGTTTTTTTTTCACTTTTTTGGGCATTTTATGGCTGGTGCGACTTATACTCCGGTGCGACTTATAGTCCGAAAATTACGGTAGTTCATTTTATGCCTTTATGTGATGCAGCAGGTGCAATATTGCAACAATGTGGGCAAAAGCATCAGCAGCTCGGCCAACAACATAGAACACGTGTCGATAATATGCTCTCAACACATTATGAAATCACAATAGTAATGTACCGTATTTTCCGCACTATAAGGCGCACCGGATTATAAGGCGCACCTTCAATGAATGGCCCATTTTAAAACTTTGTTCATATATAAAGTGCACCGGATTATAAGGCGCATAGAATAAATAACTCAACGTTGCTCAAACGTTAATGCAATCACAACATAGTAACACTCGAAATAGTGAAAACAATAACAATCTATCAATAACTCTACGTTGCTCAAATGTTAATATCACGCAACACACAAAATAAACACGTAAAGCTTACTTTAATAAATTAGTCCTCATCCACGAATCCATATCGGTCCATATATAAGGTGCACCGGATTATAAGGTGAACTGTTGGCTTTTGAGAAAATTGGAGGTTTTTCATTCCAAAAATATGCATGGTAGGCCAATTGACAAATTGTCCGTAGGTGTGATTGAGAGTGTGAATGATTGTTTGTCAGCGTGCCCTGCATTGGCTAGCAACCAGTTCAGTGTGCAGCATGCCTTCAATTCACAAAATGAATGGAATGATGTTTTCGTATTCATTTGTTGAAACCTTTGAGCGTTATAGTAAACTAGTTTTTTTTTAAATTACTGATTTATTGTTAATATCTGGCTGCCAATTCAAATATGCCACTTTGTCAATTGCGATTTTTTATTTTATTTGTGGGGAATATGCACCTGAGCCACTTCTGTTTAGCTGATGATTTTGTAAATGTGCACTTGACTCTAATTTCAGTGCCTCGCCAGGCATGAACTTCACTTTACATCACTGGTGTGAACATAAACTGAACTGGGGAGACGACATTCTTTCCAAACCTATCAACTGATTTGCCCCAGAGAAAGTGAAAGGTGTGAAAGCACCCAACGAATCACTTAATAAACTCCTGCAGCACCGGGTTTCTCAGGTTCATTTGCAGATGTAATTTCCCCTCCCTTGCTTTTCCATCTCTTGTGACATACGATACGTTAATAATTCTGAAGCTTCCCGCTCGGCCCACCCACCCCGCTGCTCTCGCCTTCTGTTCCAAGCCTTCCATCTTGTGAGGGGAACAACTCCACACGAACGCTATGCTCCTTTAACTGTCAGCTCTTTTCCTCTCTTGTTCTCCCTTCTCAACTTGCATTCTGTGCTTTGCTCTTGCTTGTAACTTCAATACACAGGAGGTGAATGGCAACCGGAGTGAGCTAGAAAGTATGCTGCTCATTTGATGATATCTAGAGGGCCAGTGTGAGGTTTCATTTTATGACGACTGTCTATTTTTTTATAATGACGACTTAGGGAGTGAAGTGAATCTGCTCTACTATTTCTCTCAATAGGTATCAATGTTTTGGGGGATCAGAATGTGCCTTTTTTCTTATTTCCGTTCACTTGGTTTGTCCTCTAATGTCATTCCCCTTTTTCTCAATGCCTGACAGGCTCTTTATCTATATGTTCCTCTTATCCACTATGACATTATCCTTTTTGCTACCCTTTTTAATCTTTCAGAAAAAAAGTACAATATACTGTAATTGTGTAACCCTGTCACTTTTTTTTCAGCATTGTGATTCTGCCTCACTACCTTTGAAACACATTACTTTAATGCAACCTATTTTTCCCCTTTCCACTTCCTTATTTCTCTTAATCACCATCTCTTTTCGTTTATGTTTGTATGTTTTGTTTTGAGTATAGTACATCTTCACCCCAAATCAAAAAAATGTTTTCTAACCTGAGCTGCATATTTAGACTGTACACATTTTGTGTGGAAATGTTGCTGCAAGTATCTTCCAGTCACATTCAAATATCTGTTAACATGAATGCTGTTGCTGACCCAACACGTCTTCCAGTCTCACAACTCGACAGCGCATGTTCAAGGCTGATTACTGTAGAATGTATGGGAGAATATCGGCAGCAGCAATCTTACTGATCTGCAACAGGGGGAGAGAGGCTTGATGGATCATGAGCTCTCACTGGAAAAAGGCTGAGCCTTTACTAAGTATCTCCCCTATGGTGAACCCACAATTTTATCTTTCTTTGAGAAATGTTGAGCGAATTTAAACATTAGCACAATTTCTTGTTTGAGATGGAAATCTCTCTGACAACTGTATTAAAGAAGAGTAGTATGACGCCATGCCAGTGCAAACAAATGGAACCCATTAACCGATGTATCAAAAAAAAACACTGCGCATTTATGTTCTTTCTTCTCAGAATGTTGCTTTTAATATCAAGAATGTCGTTTTTCTTAACAGCCAATGCAGTTTTCACAGGTGTAACTCAAGCACGAACTAATGTTTAGACAATCAGTCTTAAGGGCAACACACATTAGTCACATTACAATAATTTTGCTCACTTGAAAAGTAGGTGGAGTCAAACAAAAGGTGCTCCGTCTTGAGTTGTTTAACAGATATAGATGCAAATACCATGAAATAAAGGATGGCATTCTGACCTTTTGTCTCATATTCATCTTTTGATCGGAAATCCAAATTCAGTGTGCAACAAAAACAAAGCGATTGACCTTGCTGTTTCAATATTTCTGGCATTGTTTACAGTGTTGTATTATGGCAGTGCTCACCAAGCAGCTGCTTATCAGTGCAACTCTCTCTCTCTCTTTGTACTACTGAATATGCTATGAATATGCATTAGCTAATGCAATGTATTGATGAGGATATCCAGGGCTAAGCTGCAGTGTTGCACTGAATAGTTTATCTACCATGCCAAGTAGCCCAAAATAACTCAGTGGGCCATAGAAGTGTAATAATGAACACATTAAATTTACTGTAATAATAAAAGCCTTAAATTTCACAGTAAGCACAGAGCATATCAATACTCCATTAATTGACATAGAAGCCTGTCATTTCAAACTTAGTACATATCCATTGAGTAGGGATCCCTGAGGCTTGGAAAAATAGATATTTCCTTCTTATAGACACTGGTGTGCTCTTTCTGAAAGATAAACATGACATCATTGCTATAATTGTACACTGCTACAAACATATATTGCCCCCAGTGCTTGAGAACTCATGAATTGTTGGAAAATTTTTCTAAACATTAATAGATTTAATGGAAGAAATAATCAGAATTTAATAATACAATAACAAAGCAAATCAACACTGCTGCCTGTGAAAAGCTGCCAGTTTAGAGTGGGACTTCATGTGGCTTGTGTCGTGGGCATGGTGTGTGTGTATTTCTCCAGGAAGCCTCCAGCTATTCCCCCTATGCCACCTGCCGCTCAAAACTTGTCCAATTTTTAGCAGGGGCTCAAAACCCATCCTGACCCAGGCACAGTCGACTTAATAGTTCATCAAGACTACACAGTAACTGTAGTGCCGTGTAGCCAATGTACACTGCTTTAGTAGGTTAATCCAACACTTGATACATGTGCAAAATCCAGCTTTGATATCTTTAACGTCCCACAAAAAATGTGCAGTTGTATCTGTAAATACAGTTTTAGCCAAACATGTGTACTTACATTCAGCAAATTATGTTTACCTTAGAGGCGACCCCCGCATACTCACGGTTCGGTGAATTCACATGTTCACAGTTGTTTTATTATTTTTTTAGTTAAATATTTAAAAACAACAAATCTGTTTTTGGTGTCTCCCAAACATCATAGCGGACAACTCATTACCGTGCGGTGGATTTTCACTCTTGTGGTGTACACCGAACTTGGTCATCGAACACGCTCCTTTGGTTTGGGAGCGCGGAGTACTAACCGCTGAGATTAAAGTCTAAAATAAAACATTAAAAGCCACGGGAAACGTTTTATGCTTAACTTACAACACCACTACAACACTATTTTTCTGTGAAGCTATTTTTCGGCCATTTCCTCGTGATAAACTTTAGAAATTTTGTATAGGGATTGTTCAGCCCTCTGGAGCCATGAAAACCACAACTTTGGGAAAGAGTGGTAAGCAAGAAACCAATAGCATATTTCAATGTTTAATATCTATTTTGATGTTAAAAGTGCAGGAAATGCTTCACGTGACTCTACATCACTCATTCACTGGACACATTAAGAGAGTGAGAGTATTAGGGCACATTAGAGGAGATTAGGGCAAGCAATCAAGTCATGGTCGTCATGGCAACGCCAATCCTAAACTGTTATTTAGTGGAGCCCAGTGGCGAGCCAACAGTAAGATTTAACAATAGGAATAAGTTACATGTTTTCTAGCTCTTATCTTCACTGTAATTTACAATCATACAATAATCTACATGGTACATACACTGTGCTCTATGTGAGAATATTTATATTTCTTCTGTTTATTCATGGCAGCATGGATTACAGAGAGAACATCATTTCAATTATAATCATCCATTGATTGGAAACTAAAAATATCTTAAGACAAGTGAGATTACAGCTATCTACTTAAGCTTGTTATTTGTTGATTCGATGACAGCTTCAATGTTGAACTTTTTTTTTTTTTTTAAATCTTTTTTTTTTTTTTTAACTACATTTTGTTGTTAAACACAAGAAGAAGTTCTAAATAGATCTTTGCTAAAGTGAGGGAAAGAAAATGTATTGTTTTCGCTATTATTGGTTTTGGAACGTTTTGTTTTAACACAAAATAAAGCAATTCAAATTAAAAAAGACAAGATACGAAATTTTCTAATTGTTTAATGCAAAAAGTCAATTATTTTACATTATTTTATTTTACACTTTGTGTAGTGTGTAAAACAGTGATGGCTTCAGTCCTAAGGGAAGGTAATATGTTTGAATCCTGCTGTTGCCCCTCCGAAAAATATGTATTTTCCTGCAAGACACTGTTAGGGGGTAAAATTTGATTTCATAATAAATGCAAAGACAAGAATAAAATCCTGATTTGCACTCAAGGCTCCAATTACTACTTCTCACTTGCATTGTTCAGAATCAAATAGACATAGTCGTTCTTGGGAGAAAAACATTTCAAAAGGACTGTGAAGCGGTTTGAGGCACTGAAAATTTCAAGGCAAAACAAAACAAAAACACCTGTTTTCTTCAGAGATGCATTCATGATCTTAACCATCACTGGGTGGGTTAACATTACTTTTTCTGTATTATGAGTTAGCTTTGCATATCGTGATAAACGAGCGCAATCGATAGTGGAATCTAGATTCTAATCTATAGAATCTGAACACATTGACTTTTGTTTTTTACAGAAACTCAAAATCTGTCATAAGTCTAGTCTTACTAGAAGACAATTTCAAAAGGTTTAATCAATACAGCCAACTCCTTTTCTTCTACTTCAACAGAAAAGTCTTGCTAAACTGCAGGGACTATATCTACAGGCGAGCGAACACAGAGTGCTTTTATACCCCAGGTGTAAGAACAAATCCAACAAACTTACATCAGCAGCTGACTAAAAGATTTGTAACAATGCTCAACGCCTTCAGCATTGGGTTTATTAGAATCACTGGTCAATGTTGTAATACTTCCATGCTGACAGTAAGAGAATGCCGAAGAATGCTCTGAAAACTATGCCATGCAGTGTAGCTTTAGGAGTGGGATTTTTACAGAGAAAAAAGTCCATCAGATTCCAGACTGACTGATGTTGGACTAGTTGGAAGCCAAGTCACTTAAGATCCTTCATACCACACTACATTGATCTAATAGGTTTCACAACCTGTTTAGGATCCCCCGCTTTCCAGTCATAAAGGGTTACTCTAATGGAGGAAAAGATGTGTGGTATAATATCTGCCTTCATGCAAATGTTCTGTAAAGCTTAACTGGCAGAGAGAACGCCTTCAGCTTTTTGAACTCCATGTGAGAGGATCCTTGATGCTACCTCATGTTTTGTTCAATGTGGTTGTTGGTTGCTCAATTGGAGACGCCTGTAGACAAGAATATGGGGGTGTCCCTGATATTTTGGAGAGTTTGGCTGCCACAAGGAGTCAGCCAGGGATGAGAATCTGGGGTGTACCTAATGATTTGACCAATATTGCCACCCCACTCATGAGGCCTAGATGCAACTATCCGGGGTGTACCTAATAATTTGATCAATGCAGATTCTATAAAATAACAGAAATCCAAGCTTCAGATTGCTTTTATTTTCAGCAAACGCCTCATTATTAAGGCAACACAACAAAATCCCTGCATGATAGTCATTCTATTTTATACTGCTCATCCAAGAAGAAGCTTTAGTCATTCTATTTCTCACAATATTTGATACTGCTCATGCAGGAAGAAGCTTTGGCTTCCACAAATTAAATTTTTAAATTATATTAATCATAATGAGTAATGATAATGATATAGATGAATTTGAAATATTTCACCCGGGGCCTTTTAAAATGTCACACAAAGCAGAACATATAGCATATGCTCTGCATAATGGGCCCCCCATAGCAGGACTGACAACCACCCTCCATTACCACCACGCCCACGCCCCCCTTCAGCGCCAAAGTGTCCTAATCAGAAGATCGCATCTAGCATAGGTGTCAAACTCAAGGCCCGGGGACCAGATACAGCCCGCCACATCATTTTATGTGGCCCACGAAGACAAATTGTGCATCAAATTCGTGTGTCATTACTAGAATTGCAAATTGTCTTTACTTTTAATATCTTTTTTTTTAAATATTTGACCAGTTTTTACTCGTCTGATTTGAAAACGAGTTGTTTGTCAGTTTGTTTTGTAGCTTTTACTGTATATAATATGAGGTGCTCATACATTTATCTGGGTTGACAGTCATAATGGCCCTCCCAAAGAAGCTATGACTACAATCGGCCTGCGAAAAAAAATTTGTTTGACACCCCTGGCATATAGCATGCACTGTGTGACCCATGTTTGTGTCATGACATTAAACCTGCACTACATGCAAATCCCACCCTACATGAGCATAGGAGTTGAGGAGCAAGTATAACAACACCCTAACTGGCAAGTAGCGACAGAGGTCACCTGCATGCATCTGGGGATACTTCTGACATTAATTATACACCCTGTTATATTACCCTATTAGCTAAATCCCAAGCGATACCTTATCTTTACTGCCATCTGCTGGCATGGCATAACAATTGATTAATGAACAAACAAGGCTTAAAAAGAGCATGCACTCATTAAAACTCATTTTATAGGATAGGCTCAGGACTGATGCCAAAAATCTTTTGAGTTAATCAAACTGACTTCTCTTCACATGCCTTTTGCCCACATATTTCAATCCCCTAGGGAGTGAAACTGAAAAATGGTGACTCCTTCTGAAATAAGGCCAACAATTAAAGCGAGGGGTTGGAAAGGGGTGGGGGTGAGTGTGTATGCGTGAAAGAGGAGAGTTAAGACTTGAGGGGAATCTGAGAAACTTGTGATGCACCTGCATTACAGCAGATTGCGGTCCACAATAATAAAGGACGAAACAGAAGCACAACACCATTAAGAACAAGTTATTACCCTCAGGGGAGTTATTGGCTTTAGGATTTTTTTATGGGCACTGTGATGGCTGGAAATTGGCAGGAGATCTTGTAGCATTAATGGAATGCTGTTTAGAACAAGTTCCCATTGGATATATTTCACATGCTTGACTGCGCAGTCCACAGGAATATGTGTACATACTATCTTGTTGTGCTTCAACTAGAAGACTGTAACCTTTCATATCCTTCACGACTTCACAGGAAGTACTATTCTTTTAAATTTTAGCTGCAAAATGGCGAAGGCATGCATATCGTCTCTACTATCTTGTGAGTGATCGCAGTTATTTTCTTCCTTTTCTCATGACAGCAGTGAACGTTTGAGTTCAACTGCATCCAGATGCATCAAGGTGCATAATCAGAATTATGTGCCACAATTTGGTACGCTCAGGTTTTTTTTTCAGGATCCCCAGCATCACAGAACTTTGTTTTTTGCCAGTTACCTGCAACAACAATGGACTTGACTGCTGTTTCATTCCTCCCTCAGATAGTTTCAGAGGAAGCAGAGAGAGGCAAGTGAGATGGCAGGGTGAGCTAGTCTAATGGAGAAACCACAAGCCTCATGCAAGATTTAGACTCACTCAACAATTAAAAGGGAATTTATATGGCTGCAGAAACATGACTCAAACACGCACCGGACTCCATACAAAGAACGAGACCACTGAACACAGCTCACAGTGTAAGGGAAAAGTTTCAAGGCAGTAGATTGTGCATTTAGCAAGGCTTGCTGCGGGGATGCTCTGGTGGTTTGCAAACACTGTCTGATTCATGTGGAGTTTATGATTATCAAGTGACTTCTATGCCTTTCTATCTTTCCCCTACCATCAACAACGCAATTGGGAATGAGGCACTGAGTGTCCTCTACCAAACTATCAGCAAAGAACACAAAGCCCACCCACACTGATTTGGATTATGTCTGCAGGTAAAGTCATCAATGCAGATGTCAGTTTCTGTTAAATATGAAACATTTGCTTTTTTTTTTGACAAGGGGAAACAACACTTTGGACTCTGTCTTCATATCTTCAAACTGGATGGTTGTTTATGATCACTTTTCCTGTGTTTTTTTTTTTATATCAGCGAGAGACTGCAATCAATTTGGGTCAGCAACAACACCTCAAACACCATTGTTTTCATCACAGGCTCCTTCACACCTATGGATGTGTTCCAAGGCCCTTTCTCTTTACACTGCTCACCCATGACTAAACACCAACATAGGGCAGATATCACATTTTCAACATGACCAAAGGAAAAAAAATATATACATATATATATATATGAGGGTTTTTTTTTCCAAATAGAATATATCTTCAAATAGTATAAATATTTTTCATTACTGTTCAACTAGAACAACAAAATAATGTTTTTTTTAATGAAAGAAAACAAAACTGTGTTCAACATTGGCATATGGTATATCCTGTCCAAGTATCGTGTATACACATTTGATGGCAAAGCCATATGAGCTGACAGATTTCAAATAAACCTAACATTTGGTGCAAGAGGCAAGAATGTTTTTCTGCACTCTGACGAACAGGTTTCACACCACCAGTACACAATGCTCCATAGTATATAAAAAGGCCCAGTGAGTTCAGCCGACCATTGAAGGACACAACCTGAAAATGAACAATTGGAGTGGAAGGATGCCCTCGTATGCAGACAGAATGCCCACACTCGCTGCCACAACTCTTCAAAATCAAAGGCATATATTTCTTTTATCTAATGTGGCAAACCTGTTCATAATGCTTAATGTTTTGTGTGTGTGTGTGTGTGGGTGGGTGGGTGGGTGGGGGTCTTCCCCCTCTCCACCACTCTGCTCACTGACCTAATGCCCCACTCCTGGATGTGTACTGTAGCCAACACTGCAGCGATTACAGTGAAAAAAGTGATTGATTCACCTTGCATTCCTGGAGCTAAATCATACAACTGTTTTTGAAAAATATACTACACTGTGAAACAGTGTTTTGCTGTTTCGGGGGGAGGGGGGTAAAAGACTTTCATTAGACAGCGATCATTACACTACATGCTTAAAAGGTAGTCCAACAGGACCGTGATGTAAAGTTACAAACTGTCAGGATGCATAATTAATTTGTGTTCCACTTCTTGACAATTCTCACATTGAGAACTCCATTTATCATTTAGTAATGTTTTGGGATGCCACAGCACACTGACTGAGGATTTTCCCATGTGTACACTTCTTTCGTCAGTGTTCGTTTTAAATAATGTCACAAAAGCCCATAAGCTCCTCTGACATCTCTGTATCACTTGCAGACAGCCATCGCTAAAGCTATTCTAACTGAATAAACAAGTGTCCGCCTCTCCCAACACTCATCCCCTAATTATTCATAAAGAGCTGAATGGGACATTGTTTGTCGAGACTGTGGCTCCAGTGGCCCCCGTGCAATGGGCTGTACACCTATGTGTGTGTATGTGTATAGCAACGTAAGCCAGAGGAAAATAAAGGGGAAAAAAACTCAAAGGAGTTTATGCTCAGCCAGCCAACTTTCTAACTGGTAATTAAAATACCTTCAACCAAATAAATTCAGCTGTCTTCTCAGTATTGTTATGCTAATGACAGTTCACGAAGGAAACTGCGTTCCCACCGCCAAGTGGGTGAAGAGTGTTTAGCGCTGTCATGTTTTAGATCAGGGAAAGGCAACTTAAATGTGGTAGGAGGCTATCTTATTTCATCAGTGCTAATTGGGGGCCACATAGCACCACACACTTGCTAACCAGATAAGAAAATGGCATTTTTAATGGACAAAATACATGCATGGATGGATGCAAATACGTGCTCTTAATATATTTAATTTCTGATCATGCATTTTTCTAAGTAAAAAATATCCACTATCCTTACCCAACAACAAAGGGTTTGAAACAAACCAACAACAATATAACCATAAAATATTTCATAATTCAACTCACCCCAAATGTTAATATTTTTAGAGGTACTATTTGACAACGAAGCCATGTCTGCCATCTAGTGGTGAATGCTGATACAACAACTCAAAATTACGCACACATCCCCTGCATATTTGCATTTTGGCACACATGGATTATTGGTATATTTGTAGATTTTTTTTTTTTTAAAATATGTTTTGAATTATTTGGATTTTCTCCAGTTGCTGATGGTGTAGGGGTGCATTCGCTTGTGACTTGCAGGCAGTGTGGCATCAATTCTTGCTCAGTGACATTGTCCATGTGGCTGGTTGTTCGTCTCTATAAGTGCTGTGAAACTGGCTGGCAACCAGTTGAGGGTGTACCCTGCCTACCAAGAGAGCTGGTATAGGCTCCAAAGCTGCTACTTAATTCTTCCTGGTAGGATGGCTTAATGATATACAAGGACAACTGCTGCTCAAGTCCATTTTCTTCCCTTGTGTTTGAATGTTTCATTGATAAAATAAAATAAATGTAATGGTTGTAAGAGAGGCGTGCATATATCATGACATTTCTTTCTGTATTTCATCATCATTCACAGATTTAGCCATATCTCCTTCCCTATTGCCAACACAATCATTCCCACCCATTAAATTAGGCACAAGCTCAAATTGTCCTTCATGATTTTCATGAGATTCCATTGACATTTGCAATAAAGTTGGATGGAAATGTAATGAGGGATGCAGAAAGGCAGACATGACTGTGGTTCTCTGCACATCTATTCAGAAACCTCCTTGGATAAGCACCCACTTTCGAGATAAAGCCCTTGTATCATTCAAATGTTAATAGGCTTTATATGGGCTTAAACCTGCATTTATTATCGTGCAAATTAACCAATTTCCTCATATCTATCTGCTGCTTTTAGAGCTGGCATGTTTAGTTGTCTGAACTTAATTAGAATTATTAGAATAGAAGGATAATAGAAGGCAAGTATGGAGGACAAGGGGAGAAAAGAAAAGGGAAAGGTGAAGCTTTTGCAGAAAGTTTTCTCATAATTTCTTTTAAATGTACGATTCATTTTTTTTCAGTTTTTCTAAACAAAAATTGCCATATTTTCTGGGGAAGCCAGTTTTCCAAAATCAAATGTGGAGAAATGTGAGAGAAAATTGGATATTAGCAAATAACATACAAGTGATATACAGTTAGTGTGGACAACAATCAATGCAAAACAAATCAATTTCAATGTTAGGGTTCTGTTGGTGACCCTCCGGGTCTAATGTGTCGATGCCGGTGCAGGGTAGATGAATCCTCTCAATGATTAAAGCTGACAGTGTTTGTGTGTATATCTGCTTCTTCGTTATGCTTTTTTCTTATAAAAGTGAATATAAACTGAAAACATTTTAGATGACACACAGGAGCTGTCAGTGTCGCCTCATGTCCACCCCCAAGATAAATATCTGAATAGCGTATGAATAATGATTGACGTTTTCACATTACTGTGGTTCATTGTTTGTGTATCCCTATGACACAGATTTTGATCTGTGATCCTTTTTTTTTGTCATCAATCTATAATTTATAAATGCAAGCACAATGGAAATGGATCTTTATATGATTAAGTTTTCCTTCAGGAAAAAACAAATAATGCAATCTAAAAAGAAATGAATAATTTAACCAGTGCTTTGCGATTGGCTGGCAACCAGTTCAGGGTGTCCCCCGCCTACTGCCTGATGATGACTGGGATAGGCTCCAGCACGCCCGCGACTCCCCTGGGGATAAGCGGTACAGATGGATGGATGGGTCAATGGATAATGAAATTAATAAAACGAATAATAAAACTATAAAAACACACTACGAGAAGTGCAACGGGATAAATGGATTGATGGACGGATGGACTGACAGACAGACGGATGAATAAAAGGACGTATCAGATTTGTCTTAAAACTGTGCTGCAGGTAAAAACCGAAATAGCCATTTTATAGCACAATTTAATATTGTCCTCATACCTTGCTTGCTACTTTGGAATACGAAATCTTGTCTCATATATTTACATCATAACTTTGTCACTGGTCACGCTCGTCTCCTTTGACTATGCTGTTGAAGGTGTGTCCGTTCTAAGTTGCATGCTGAGAACAATTCGTTCCGCTCCACTTACAATTTTTTAAAGGACCCGAGAATAAAAAAACGTCTTCATCTGAGCTGCTCAGGAATGTAATTACCATCTTCACATAAAAGCAACAAACATTCGCTTGCTCTGGCCTAACACATACTGTATCTGTACACTTGGAATCATTTCACTGTTCTCTGCTGCTACTGAATATGATTATCTGACAACCATTTGGAGGAACGTTCACCCATGCTGGGAGATTACAGACATCCAGAATACCAAACAGTACCACGCACATTGAACAATCTATTACTATACTAGATGAAAGGGAACTGAAGTATGCTGGACATGATGTTTGTTCAGTGCAGGATTTAGTATTTCCCAAATTGTAACTTTACCAAACTGTAGAAATTGTACACTGAGATGAAATGAATTGCAGACACTCCAACTTGATGTCCTTGATGAGCTGATCCATTCTATATGGAACAACATTGGTTTAAAGAGAATGTTGTATTATTACTGAGTATATATGACACAATGGTGATGATCTGGACAATATTGCTGAAATATCCATCAATAGTCATTTTAATTCCATTTAAGTCCGTTGCTCCCAGCAAATTAGTGAACAGTTTTCCTAAATAATAATAATAATAATGACTTGTGTGACAAGGGAGGTTCAAGCAGCTTTAAGCATATTGTATTCATTTGGTGGCCATTGTCACAAATGAAATAGGTGGGAAGCAGCTGGAAAGAATAAATTATGATCGTTCGGAAAATGGATGGATGGCTTTATGTGAAGAACATATGTCCAGAAAGATGGTAATTGCAGTGCATATGGGACTAGTCAATTATTTGTGGAATAAATACAAAATCAGTTGTTTGCCACATATGTTTGAGTAGATTCTATAACTATTAACTCTGCAGCATCTGTAACCTCTTGTATTATGTTTGAGAGCTTTTTAGATCATTTCAACACTAAACCTTTGTTACAGTTAATGATAATCTGTATTTGATTTCAACATTTAAAGCTGAAGAAAGTGTAAATTGTCATCATGTAATAGCAAGTCATAAAAAAAAAAAAAACGCTAGTTTATGTGATTGTATATAGTTCAATAAATACACGTTAGGAAACTGTTTATTTATTTGAAGTGTACTATTATCGAAGTGACAGCTTGATGGCAGTAAATTAAACTGGAAGAGTTATACTGAATAATTAGTTTGGAGGAATATTTTGTTCTCAATGACTGACACAATTTACATTTTCCAGACAAGACTGCAAGGAGAGGTCAGAAGGCCGCTGAACATAGAAAAACACAGGATCACTACAAAGAATAAACATTGGCTGGTTCATTACCGTCACTGACTAAATGGAGTATTGCCCTACTGTCTCCAAATGTCTCCAGTCATCCGTAGACATAAGAGAACAGGATCAAATTCTACCACAATCCACAGATTTGTCAATCATTCCACTTTCTTGTGACAGATGACCTCTATCAAACCCCAACTTTTCCACAAAAACTGTATTGTACATTCTGCTAAGTTTCCAACCGTTTTGATATTGCGCCAAGGCCCTTCTGGTCGATTATTAATCATTTTTCTTCTTACCTGCTTCTTCTGTACTTACAATAGATCTAAACTTCTCTCTGTTCTTAAAATCCCAAAATACAATCATTTCAACTTTTTTTTTTTTAACCTCACAGTTATCTCTTTCTTTTTTCTTCTCGCTGCCTCTTGTACAAGCCCTAGTCTGCTCTCCCCGGGGGAGATTCTGTCCATCTGCTATGTCGCTGCGACAGGACAATGACAGTGACCACTGACACCAACACAATCAGTCAGAGTCTGGCAATTGGGACTGACAGATTTCTTTCTCGCTGAGTTTTGGAGCAGTCCAACTGCTCACTTGCTGAGACTTGGCACAGATTTTCAAAAGATGTTTTAGTATAGATAAGGCCACACAAGCCAATACCTTAGATCAGGGGTGTACACAGCCTGGCCAAGCACATTCTTAAAATAGCATAAAGAAATAACAGTAACATGAATGCATTAAGCTTGTGCATTACTTTTCACACTGGGTGGGATAAATCTAACTAGGCCAGAGCAATTATATGAGGAAAAGCTGTGGCCATGGTTTCATGAGTGTGAAACATCATGAGAATAATCTAGGTGTGGTGGGTGGAGGAATACTTAAATCAAGACAGGTTCTGAATATCCAAGCATGAAACTCCAGATGTCATAATGCTTGCAGACAGTGGGGAAAAAAGCATGAGCATTTGTGGCACTGCCAGAAGCACAGAAGCCTGCTAGCTCGACTACATTTTGGCTGCCCCCCCCACCCCCAACACCACAAAAAAAAAAAATAATAATAAAAAGAAATGATAAAAAATGCAAAGTTTCTAGTGAAATGCATACATCTGAAAACTATTTATAAACATCATCAGAAATACTTCATTATCAATTTATGACCTGCTGACTACTAAAAATAATTAAATTATTGCAGCAAATTGAGTGAATTTCCATTTCCACTTTCAGGTCATATTTATAAATTATACTACTATATACTAACAACCTTCAACAATCCTTTACAGGTATCCCTGACTATAATGACATGTTTGCTTTCTATGATTTATTTGTCTGTTAAACATTTAACTACAAGATCATCATTTCATCCATCTATCCATGTATCCGTTATCCACCGCCTTTACAAGGTCGAGCCGCGGGCCGGCAGCTTCAGCAGGAAAAAAGAACCCCGGGATCTTCCCAGGCTAGCCGGGAGACATAGTCTCTCCAGAGTGTACTGGGTCGCCCCCAGGACCTCCTGCCGTTAGGACATGCCTGGAGGAACACCTCACCAGGAAGGCGTCCAGGTGGTATCCTAACAAGATGCTTGAGCCACCTCATCTAGCTCGTCTCAATACGGAGTAGCAGCGGCTTGACTCTGAGCCCCTCTCGGGTGACCATGTTTCTCACTTTATTTCTAAGAGCCCAGACGCCCTGCGAAGGAAAACCATTTCAGCCGAAATTGAAATTGCTGTAACTTTGTGTCAATTATTCAAGTACTGCCTTTTATTATACATCATTTTGAGGGAGTTAAGTATGGGATTAGAATATATGAAGAGCTCAATTTTATTTTTGGGAGAATTAAGCTGATTTTGTGAACCGATATCACATAAAAAAGCTAACAGAGTTTCAAAGAGTCTTAAAGAGTTCAAACTACAACGAGAATGTCTTATCTCTCTCAGTAATGATGCACAAACTGAGTATATGGGTGTCCCCTGAAGCTTTGAAGACATGGGAGGAGGTGGTGCTTACAAAACACCCCGCTGGCAGTTGACGCACTTGCACCTTTTCTCACTGAGACTTTCATGTGACATTACAATGCAATGTATGTCACAAGTGATGAAAACAAAACCCACTCAACAATGTACCCAAGTGACACATAAGTATGGCGGAACTAGAATTAAGCATTATTTCCGTGATTCATTTTACTCAGTATGTAAAGGGATTAAGGGTCTAATTATTCATTGATTATGTTGGTAGCTTGAAAACGTACTGGGTTTAATCTCATGAAAAATTTAATTGGATCCTACTTCCTTGGGATAGACTGACACACACATTCTACCTCCAAGCATGTGCCATGTCCTCGAATAAATCTAAAACCCATTACATAAGCCACTGGTGACTTGTTAGCATTGAAATGATTTACAAATTTACTGCTGTGCACTGCTGTGCTGAGGAATTCACATCACAAAAGAATATGATCACTACAGTACTGCATAATTGTATGCTCTGTATGTGAGTGGTTTTAATTACAGTGCAAATCCAAGATGGTGAGTTTTATGAATTGCTCAGCATGTGACAAATTATAAGAAGGTTAGAGAAGTAGGGAGTCTTTATGCGTGCATTGTGCCACGCTCATAGTTATCTTTAATGGTACACTAGTGGTCTTCTCAGATCTAAAAGGAACATTGTATTTACGTCTCTTATCTGTAATAGTTTATCTGGCTCAAGGAAATTCCTGTGGGACGCTTTGAATCTAACACAATGGTGCTCAGTGAGGCACTGAAATGTAATTGATGTACTACGACAATGATGTATGTATGCCTCAGTGGAGTTAAATTTTTTTTTATTTTTTTTAAATCATGTTAATTGTGTTTGTGCTGTTATTTGGTCTAAACTTTAATTAGTTAAGTTCTGTTTTATAGTTTTATAGTAAGGCTTCACCTCCTTGTTATCTCTTGTTTTTATTTAAACCAGGTTATTATTATAAATCCTTTGTTATAATACACAAAATCATGCTCCACCGTTAACACTTTCAAAGTGTGATTTGTTGTTAAACATTCTGCAACAAAATAGATTCAAATCTTCAGCAGCTACAAAACTGGTAAACAAAATCTCTCAGATTGTCTTGCTAGCCGCATGTAAAGGGCACAAGAGCCACTTTTTGGTGTGAACAGTGCAATGCTAACCACTCTAATTTCAACCACCAAATACATTTCTGACCATTTGAATAATTTATTGACTATTTGTCCTCAGTTCCCTGCTCTAAGGCAATGGTTTGAAACCACCTGAACCTGGACACAGTAAAGATCAAGGAGGGTATCATGGACCCTGGAAAATAAAAGAGCACAACGCCCTCTGTATCAATGGAGAGAGTGCAAAGCTTCAACTTCCAAAGTTTCACTTGGTCCACTAACATCTACCATCAGGTGAGATAAACACACCAAATACTGTACTTTCTCTGTAAACTATGTTGACAGCTGTTGACAATCTTCTACAGGTCCCCCTTTATTATTATTATTATTACCGTAATTTCTGGACTATAAGCCTCATGAGCAAAAATTAGGTGAATTTTTTGTCTTTTTCATAAATAAGCCGCACTGTACTAAAAGCCGTATGGGCATGCGAGTTATTTACAAAGAAAGACGATACACAGAAAGCCTTTTTAAAGTTTTAATAACATCCCTTAACATTCCTTTCCAAACACTGCCTGTGACGCAGCAGTAATACCGCAGCAACATGGAAGTAACACAGCACCAATAGGGCTGGATAAAAAAACATACCGGTAAAAGTCACTGAGACACGGCGGTAACAAAGCAGCAACACGGTAGCGCAGCACTAACAAGGCTGGTTCAAAAAACATACCAGTAAAAGTCACTGAGAGCCATCTTCATCTTCCTCCTGTGCACTGAAACCATCGAAGTCTTCCTCCTCAGTGTCCGATTGGAATAGCATCAGATATACTTCGCCACACACTTTCTCAGTCTTTCTTTTGTTGTCGCTCTTATGCATTTCTTCTAGCATTTTCCATGATGAGGGTCTGTTCATGCTAATTTTATTCATGCACAAAGCCCTAAGTTACATTAAACTAGCAAGCTACACGTATAGCTCCAGAGTAGACGTGACCAGGAAATAAAAAAAGAAAAGGGTGACAACACAAAATGTCATCAACATTAGCCCAGTGCCCCCAGTGACCGGAAGAAACCTCTATAGTGCATGTTAAGAGCCAAATCGACTCCCTTTAACTTAAAAGCGGCATCCTATGCACTTCTTTTGTCTCCCACAATGAGGGTTTGTGTATAAAAACTTCCTTTCTTCAGTAATGTCCGTCTTGCTCTCATTCTGTCTCTTCTTTGTGTCACTTATACGGCACTATTTAGCTGGCGGATGGACATGTGATCAACACACCACTCTTCTCCCCAGTGACCGTGTCACATATCCCTCCGGCCAGCAAAGCGGTGCCGCACAACAAAGGTCCACAGCCATTTTATGAGTGTATAAGTCATGTCATCACAAAAATCCATAGATAGGCTGCACCGGATGACAAGATTTCAAAACTTGAGCAAAAAGTAGCAGCTTATTGTCCAGAAATTACGGTAGGTTTTTTTCCCCTCTATCTTCACATCCATGGGAAGAGACAGTGAGGCTCTGCCTCTCCTGCTTGCCCTTATCGATCTTCTGTATCATAATATAAATGTGAATAACTACGTTCCATTAATATTTTTCAAGATAACATTTTGGGGATAAATGTGTACGCTTATATTCTTTTTTCTTAGCGTTGAAAATTATAAAATCCCTAACTGATTGTCATTGAGCCTGTGTGTGAGTGTCAGTTTCAGTTCAGTTTAAATTTCAAAGGTTAGATGTTGTATAGTTCTTGTCACATGCTCGTCTTAAAACACTGTGTCAGCTGTTGCTCATACCTTTTTGAAGGTGGAGGTAGAATGTCCAAAATGGAGGCAAGCAGGCATGCAGGCAGAGGGAGAGTGGCAATGGCAGGCAGGCAAGGGTGGTAGGCCAGGCAAGGGAAGGGGAGAGGGGGAATGGCAGGTAGGCAAGCAGGTGGCACACAAGTGCAAATCCAAATTGTTTGTAATCCAACTAAGGTTTCAACATAAAGGGTTCCAAGAAGTAAACTAAAGTTTTTTTTCTAAGTTCAAAGTTTTCAAGTTCCAAAAAAATACAAGCTTGGGCAGGATTGAAGTAGTTTGAAGCGGCCTTTGAGCGGGAGTGGGAGCAACCATATTTACCTGATCAGGTGACTGATCAGGTGACTAACCAGGTGACCAAAGGCTTTGTCAAATAAAAGTCCATGGCCCAAGGCCAGCAAATCTTAAACAAAAATAAGAATTTAAACCAAGGAAACTAAATTGGCTCCAACACTGTGAGTGAGAATAAACTTCTACCAGTGGTCAAGAACATATAGTCCACAAGTCAGATGAGACTTATTTGATATCTACATCTAGCCTGCAAATAAATCTTAGCTGGCATTTCTCAACACCATAAATTATGAACAATTCTGCAGACATTTTAAAGTAAAGTATCATAGATATCAGCATTATAGTAGTATTTTTAATATAAACGATTCCATGCATTCCATCTAATGTATGCAATGCCAGCTATCCTTCCTGGTACAGAAAGGTCTGACACCAAAATGCTATTTTCATTGCATGATGACTTGGCTTGTTGTGAGGTCAATAAAATGCCCTCTTTTTTTAAGAGAGGACAAAATAATTAGCCTTTGTGGAGTAGAGCGGGTTCTGCAGTGTGTCTAATATGCAATGATCAAATTTCCTTGATGAAATGGTCAAATATAAACTGGCATTTTGACACACACCATGCAACTTGAATCAAAATATTCAGCAGGGGAGAACAGGAAAGGAGGCATGCCAAGAACTACTGTGCAGAGTACAAGCGAGTCAACAGCAACACTATGTATGGATTCAATAAAGTGACTGTAATTTGTCTAGTTATGTTGGTTCTTGAGCAGCAAGCAGTAAGAAATGGAGAGTCGTTGACAAATGGCGAGTATGCATCATCCATGCTTGATGTGGCATATGGACCTTTTGATGAGTACAAGTCATGCCTCTCTCAGCAAGAACTGTTCACCAGTGTACTTTTATGATGGGAAATCAATTGGAGGAAACGCAACTAAAAGACATAAATGCAGCACCATACTTTTTCCTCACTTTGAATGGGTTGACAGACCTAAGCCATTTACTGTGATTGCAAGGTATGCTGCTGGTGACACACGATGTCAGATAAGTCTTACTGTTTGCTAAATAAATAAGAAAGAAGGCATTATTTAGTCAAGTATTTTATTGAATTCGGAAATTTCAAGTCCTGCAGAGGTGGCATTGAGGTTGAAGAAAAGGGTGCTAAGAGCCATGACCTCTAAAAAAAAAGCAATCACAGAAGCAGTCTCATAACCATAACAGCCTTTTGTGTCTTTCCTCAAAACGTCCATGATATTTCCAGAATGTCGACTATAATCACTTTTCCAATGTACCAATTCCACACCTACACGGCTTTGCTCTTCCCTTTTTAGGTGCTTTTCAATAACATGAGGTAGTTTTAAAAGGCAGCCCGGGTGTGCCTGTGATGTCCTATCATCTGATTGGCGGACAGATGTGCGTTTTTTAAGCAATGTGTCAGACAATTCTACCACACATGACCATTTCCTGGTCTTAAAGCTATTTGCTCATATATTATGTCTTAATAATTATTTAAGGCATCAAACATTATTTTGTAAACCCCAGCAACTTCTTCCGCTTATCCGGGGTCGGGTCGTGGGGGCAGCCATACTGGACAACTAAATTCAGAGTGTATTGACTTCATCTGTTTCTGTTCTGTCTTCTTTTTGTTTCTTTTATCTGTATCTAATAGTTTCCCTGCCTGTTTGTTGTTTTCCTCTCTCACCTTCTGGCTAATTGCAGCTCCAAACACATAATCGGCTTTCTTTCTGGATTTGCTTTTTTTCTGGAGCCACCTGCTTCTAATAATATATAAAAGATAATGCATATTCTTTCATTCATAATAAGCTGTTGTACCACAATCAATGAAAATGGGCCCTGAAAATATCAGTAAGTGAGGTATATATTTTTTTTAATCTGAATTAACTGTAGGCCACGATGCACATAGCATGAGTATTCTGCACATTTTAAAATTAACCATTAAACACATTGAGTCAGTGATCGGGGATTGACTTTATGGTAAGAATATTTTTTACAGCACTTATTGTGTTTCAGAAGTTAAATGATATTCAGTTTTCTCCATATTCTGTTTTCCCAATAAGATCCTCGAACGGTCAAGTGTGAAGTCTTGACTTCATATGACTTCATGGCTGGTCACATCTGTGTCCTACACATACATACGTATCTTGCATAACTGGCTCTTGACTGGCAGACTTTTGATTGCAAGATGCCTCTACCCTTCTTCAAAGTCATAATACAGCACAATGGCTTCTTGTTGTCATGTGATTAGGCAGTCTGTTGTATAGTTTGGCAGCAATTTGAAATAACAATGCAATTGACAAATGAGCAGCATGATTGACAGTCCTGTAGACCTTTTCGGTGAATTGAGGATGTCAGTATGTTCATTTGGGATTTGCCAGAATAGGCACCTTTTAAAGTTTAATTTGTTTATATTGCCTTCCTTGCCTTTAGCTGAATATAGTATGACCATGTTCTTATGAGTTATCGACATGTTAATGTCATTATTAAAATTAAACACGTTGGTTGGTGTCTGTCTCACATGCATAAAGCTTTGCTACTTCCTGCCAAACTGTTCAAACACCCTGGCTGTGACTGAGATAGCGTTCCTTTAATTCTCACCACATGTTTTAGCATTGTGTAAATCATCAACTCCATTTTAAAGAAAATGGCCCAAAAGAAATTGCAGGAATCAGATTAATCTTCCTAAAAAATGTTGCTACAAGTACAATGCCACAACTTCCCCATTCATTGCCATAAAATTAAAATGTTTATACATTTAGACTACATGTATCTTGAGGGCAGATATTCGGAAATAGAGGAAGATGTTAAGGATGTGGAGAACAAGGTCAGTGCTGGATTGGGGGTAGAGATATCAAAGAGCTTAGTAGGGCAAAGAAATTAAAGCCCAGAGGGCAAAATCTATTGTCTCACTCTGTGTGGTGGGTGCACAAAAACAAGTTTTGGCCTCTGACCTTGTATCTCTCCACATTTTGGAAGAGGGCAAAAAAGCATATCTAACTAAATGAATCTAAATGAAGATGCTTGCTCAAGCAATTGCGTACTTCTATCAGTAACCATTATTTTTGCTTATGTCTTGTTTGTTTTACAATGTACAATAAGGTGGAACGGTCATGTTTTTTCAGTGAATGAAACAACTTTGGAAGCAACAAGATCAGGTACATCTTCACAATTTCATACCATCCACTTCCAGAGCACAATCAGCAAATGTGCAAAAATATACTACTTGGAGCTTGGTTATTAGGAGTATAAAGTTGTCATCATCAAAAACTGCTTATTCAGCGCTTAATAATTAATCATTAATTTATCCAAGTGTTCCTAATAGTGGTCAGTGTAATCATCACAGATTTAAGATCCTAATATTATTTTTTTACTTCATGCATTTCATCAGTTTGACAAAATGGGCAGTCTGGTTGAATAGAGGTTAGCACTGCCACATGTGCACACACTTCTATCCACATTCCAAGATCAAGCGTGGTGTTAAGACCCAAACCCATTCCTTGCTCTTCACCCTGAACCTTTGTCTTCTTTGGAGAAATAAAGAAAAGAGTTAAAAAAATAAACAAATCTTTCCGATATTTGGGAACGTACTACTCACTCACTTGGATCTGCGTGTTGGTTGTGTCGTGAGCAGACTATTTTGCTCCAACACCTTTGGAGCAAGCGTTTGCCAATAACTCAGAATATGCAATTGTACCAAAGTATGGAACATCTCATCCAACCATGACTATGATCTAGATGAAAATCAATAAATATGACTTACATGTAGTATGTGTTGCCCCTATCTTTTCGCTTTCCAAATGTTTTTAGTTAACCTCCAGAGATTTAAAATATTTAAGAAAAAAAATCATTATGAATGATTTAACCAGTTTAGGGGGTACTCTTCCTTTTGCCCCAAAACAGCTGGGATAGGCTCCAACTCACCTGCGATCATGATGAGATGTAATATAGAAAATGGATGGTGCGAAATGTATTTGATAGTAGCCAAATAATTTTGACTGCAGGATTTTAGACATCTTCACAAATGAATAGTCGCCTATTACACAAAATACAAAAAGAAATCTAATGTGAGGCAAAAGATCTGAATTAAATGTTAACTTCGAGGTCATCTCTCCCTCTCCTCTTCCTTCCACTCTGTCTCCTTTAAAAACGCTCCCTCTGTACATTTGGCTTCCTCATCTCCTTCATCTGCTTGTTTCACCCGCTCATAGTCACCTCTGCCTCATTTAAAAATTGCTCCTTTCTTCAGGGGAGTGTTAACCTCGACCGTTCAGTCACATAGCCCTAAGGCCATGATTAGAGCGACAGAGAGGGGAAGGGAAAGTGAAAAAGGGACAAAAAAAAGTGATGGTTGCTGAAAATGTGAATGTAGGCCTCAGCAGTATACACAACAATATCATGTAGCCGGCAACCATCCAGTTAGAGGTATTTTCTTTGCCTGTTTACCTAAAAATCCATCTACTTTGATATCATTAGCTCAAACAATTGATTTGAGCTTATTACACTGTTTTTGCTAGTAAAAAAAATATTTATTTACTGAGATATTTAGGTAAAATGGTCTATAAGATGGATGGATGAATGTATTAATGATCATCAACAAGTTTCTTCCTTCCAGGTTACAGGTACCTGTTGGCTGATTGAATGGTATTTGTATCTATAACCTAGTAATTACAATTATAAAAATAAACAGACAAGCATTTTTTCTGTTAGTTCCCATTTTTATTAAACTAAGGCATCCATTTTACATCTTATCAAACATACAATCTCTCTCTCTCTCTCTCCCTCTCTCTCTCTCCCTCTCTCTCTCTCTATATATATATATATACGTATATATATATATATATATATACGTATATACAAGAAATATATACAAGAAGGTGAGCTGTGATTCACAGGCGTCTTGGCTCAGCCACCTCTTCAGTACAAAGATGTGTTGCGTCCAAGGCTATAACCCTTCTGGATTATTTATTATCATTATTTATTATTTCTTTTTAATTTATTTCTTTTCCACAACTCACACTAACAACACTACCAAGTTTGGATAGTATCCTCCATCAGCCTGACTTTTCTAATTCAATTTGAGTTCAAATTTTCATTGACGGGGTAATTTGTATATCGATCAATACTGCACTGACTTTGACTTTAACGGGATAATAAGAGTAAGAGCATCGTGTCCAATCCAGCTGCTGGAGAATGCCATGTGAATCAAAGACTGTTTTCATGATCTTTCTTTGGGGGAAATGATGACTGAAGCCTACTGTATTGTGTTCTTTGGCGGGTGAACTATCAAGAACACTCATAGATGTTGGGATGGTGACCGAATCATTGTGATGGGCAAAAAGTAACCTTTAACAGTGTATGAATAAACCGTTGATGCTGTGTTTGGTTGACATTTAGTTTATTGCCTCGTTGTTTGGGGTCCCACAGAGTCCACTGCTGCGTGCTGCATTAATTCTAATAACTATAAATGTTGTTTGTATTTTTTCTGACCTTATGAAAACCTAATATTTTCAAAATGATTATTTTTCACATGCTGAAATGAACAAAGCGGTTAAGGGCACTGTCAAAAGATCAACATGAAGTCTTTTGCTCGGTAAAAAAAATAAAAATAAAAGTAGGAAATGTACTGCACATACATTGTTGAGGGGTAATTATAATTTACAGAGCCCAACAATTTACTTTTGCAACAATTTACATACATGTACACACACACACACACAATTTAAAAAACTTTATAGGTAGAGTGCGACCTCGAGTTGAGTTTAATTCATTCCGTGACTGACCTTGCAACTTAAAACAGTCATATCTCAAATAATCTTCCAGCTATATTAATTAGATCACTTAATCAGAATATAAAGGATGAAACTTTACATAATATTTAATGCAGCAATTAAAATATTTGTGCTGCTCCTTGTGGTGTCACCACCTTGGCCACAAGTAGGCAGTCTAATATAGTCATGCAGGCACAAATGAATATATATATATACCGTAATTTTCGGACTATAAGTCGCACCGGAGTATAAGTCGCACCAGCCATAAAATGCCCAAAAAAGTGAAAAAAAAACATATATATGTATATAAATCGCTCCTGAGTATAAGTCGCCCCCCCACCCAAACTATGAAAAAAACCGCGACTTATAGTCCGAAAATTACGGTATATATATATATATATATATATTTATATTTATATATATATATATACGTATATATATATATATATATATATATTAATTTATGCCATTAGACCTCAATTTCCCCATTCTCTTTCATTTTGCCTGCAATACTTGCTCCTTGAGCATGCCTTTTCTTCTCCAAATAACAATCCTCATTTCTAACCTTTTCTGACATCAAGCCACTCTGATCATTCGTTGCAGGTTTTGTTCCACCACCTCTCCCCTTCACTCCCTCCCAAGCTGGTTCCTGACCGCCATCCTCCCTGTGATCCTCCTTTTAGAGTCGAGACCATCTGTTTCTTCAGGAGAACTACGTGCTTCCCCTGCCCCTATTGATAGCTCGACTACAAAGATGGGGTCCCCATCAACAGAATTATTCATACAATTTAACATTACTACAAAAACAGTAGTCAATATTTAGAATACAGACATTAAAAACTGTATTCATTTCTGTTAATACAATTAACACAGTCACTAATACAGCTATTAGTCGTAGTAGATGAAAGGAAGCAACAGTGGATTTAAAACATTTACACTTGGTAGGCAGTGTTTTTGGTGACATCCAGAAATGAGATAAAGATAAGTCATTTTAAAACTATTTTTGACTATTAATTAATCTATAATCCATTCAAACATTTTTGTAGTCACATTTAATAAGCAGATAACATCTGCAGCATCTGAGAGCTATTATTGGCAAGTGAGGATGTACATATTAATTTTAAGTCTGCAACTAAAGAACGATGTGCAAAGTGGAGATGCAACAGATTGGGTGAAAACGATACCAATGAAAACAGTTTTAAAAATGTTGAGGCTTTTGTGGTCACTGTTTACTCCTGACCTGAATTGACTGGAAAGGTCCATGTTGTCCTACTATGATGTCATGCAATTAACAGCACTTATTCGGTTGCTATGCTTGTATGCTATAAACCACACATTTTTATTAACACTTAACAAATCAATTAACAAATGTGCCTTGTGAAAATTTGGCTTTTGAAAGGTTGATTGCAACTAGCACCTGTTGTATTTTTCCTAAGGGGAAAGAGGGAAGCGTCTGTTTGGGAGAGGGTTATTTGATCCACAGGATCCACTCGTGATTAACGCAAACTTATCAGAGTAGGGCACACTATTTGAAGAATAATGGTGAACTCAAAATTTAACTAAACTTGCATCAGATTTGATTTTAACCACATTGTCAAAACAGGAAGCCAACATGTCAATTGTAACGCCAGTTAAATAAGACCCAATTGTAATTTATATCCTTGAGATTTTATCTTTTGGACAAACAAAGAGAAGCGATTGTTCACACGAATTGTACATTTTGGGGGATTCTTCACTCAACTTGGAAATGACACCTTAATAACAAACACTACCATGAATGTCCACAATACACCCACCTTTCTCAGTGTTCCTAAGCCTTTGCTCTCATCTGAGCAGCAGCTGTGCATATTCCTCCTTAGGGTGAATCCTCTTCGAGCGAGAAGGCCTGCTTTACAAGAATGACCCAATTTATCAGACAGGCTGTTGATGGATCTAAATTAAAATCTCTGTGCCAATCTTATAAAGGCCAGCGGTAATCATATTCATATGGAATAGTTTCCGTTCCACTAAGTCAGTGATCCCCCAACCTTTTTTGCACTATGGACCGGTTTTACATAGACATATTGGATGGGTGCGTAAAAAAAAAAAAAAAAAAATGAAAGCAAATGATTAAATACGCTATCAACCCTTATGCCATTTTCCCCGAATGTAGTTATTGTAATTAGTGAGAGGTCTGCGCTTGTTTCTCTTCAATGAGCCGTCTTGTGGTTATATTTTTTTTCTTAAAAAAAAAAAAAAAATCGTGTTTTAATGCCTTGTGTTTGGGCTCGAAGTGCGGGAATGGATTTCTTGCCTCATTTGCAAACCTGTCCTGACATCTTACAGAGAGCAGGTTTGGTGCCACGTGAGTTAACGAGCAATAGCTGAAGTAGTTCTGCTGATATTGTCTCTAAATTATATGCAACTTTTTTCGTTAAAGATGCTTTTCTGTCTCATTATTTGCCCTGTTCCCATTTTCCAAGATTTTATCCAAACTACTTATTTATTTATGCATTTGTTTGTTTGTTTATTTATTATAAGGGCTCGGTGGTGCACTGGTTAGCACAGTTAGGAGGGTGCAGGTTCGATTCCACCTCTGGCCTTCCCTGTGTGGAGTTTGCATGTTCTCCCCGTCCCCACGTGGGTTTTTTCCGGGCACTCCGGTTTCCTCCCACATCCCAAAAACATGCTTGCTAGGCCAAATTGCCCCTAGCTGTGAGTGAGAGTGCGGATGGTTGTTCGTCTCTGTGTGCCCTGCTATTGGCTGGGAACTGGTTCAGGGTGTCCCCCGCCTACTGCCTGATGACTGCTGGGATAGGCTCCAGCAGGCCCATGTTGGCACTTCTTTGATTTTAATATATTGAAAACAATGGGAAGCTGGAAGAGAGAAAAGAAGCAAGGACACAAGGAAGGAAAGACCAAACAAATTGATCCTGATTCTCCATCATCTGCGAGTGACTATGTGTGAACAACAGGAGCTGGACTGATGTTATTTAATTTGTGGGAACAACATTGAATCCAATTATGTTATTATATTATTTTCACTGTTGGAACTTCTAATATCAAACGTAGGTTTCTTTAGAACTGATGAACTATAACATACTGATTTGAAGTACCGTAATTTTCGGACTATAAGTCGCTCCGGAGTACAAGTCGCATCAGCCATAAAATGCCCAAAAAAGTGAAAAAAAACATATATAAATCGCTCCGGAGTATAAGTCGCATTTTGGGGGGCAATTTATTCGACAAAATCCAACACCAAGAACAGTCATGAACGAGCAACAACAGGCTAAACGATAGGTATGCTAACGTGACATAACACAAACGAAGAGCTGAGAACGGCCCTGACGTAACATTCAGAGTTATTTAAAAAAAACTATTACATAAATAACACGTTTATAAAACCATCTGTGTCACTCCAATTCATTAAATCCATCGATCGTCCTTTGTCAACAATGGGTGCGCGCCGCTGACGGCGCTTGCACTTCAAAATATTCCACAGGCCCATATAACGATATATAAATTAGAAATCAAATAACTATTATATAAGCAATAATAGTATCAAACCATCTGTGCACTCTAAATCATTAAATCCATCGATCAAATTCCTCGTCCTTTGTCAGCCTCGTCGTTATTCCACAGATCTAGTATATAACTATATTGTAGCGTTAACAAAGTACAAGGAAAGACGTGGGTTTGGTAAACGGCTCTTTATTTAACAAAACAAACTTCCA
This sequence comes from Syngnathus acus, assembly GCF_901709675.1. Lineage (NCBI taxonomy): Eukaryota > Metazoa > Chordata > Actinopteri > Syngnathiformes > Syngnathidae > Syngnathus > Syngnathus acus. The sequence continues at coordinate 11,442,448 of NC_051087.1, read as the reverse complement.
GGCGTGTGGCGGCGTGGACTTCCAGCCACGGAGGTGGAAGAGAGATCCATAGAATAGGACCGGGCGTGCGTAAAAGCCATGACCGAGCCCCATCCACCGTCCCCGGACAGCCACCCAGCCGAGCGCCGGCCCTCGACTTCCATCCACGGAGGTGAAAGAGAGCTCGGTAGAGTAGGACCGGGCGTGCGTAAAAGCCATGTCCAAGCCCCATCCACCGTCCCTGGACAGCCACCCGGCCGAGCGCCAGCCCCCGACTTCCATCCACGGAGGTGAAAGAGAGCTCCGTCGAGTAGGACCGGGCGTGGGTAAAAGCCATAATAGTTTTTTAAACCTTCTGTGTCACTCCAAATCCTTAAATCCTTCAAACTCTTCGTCCGCCGTGTCACTTAGAAACAAAGCCGCTAATGATGCCGGTAGTACGTGGGGCCCTTCGTCATCTTCGTCATCCCGTGATCAATCTTTGTCCTTTATGTAAACAACCGCCACGCCGCGTCGCGCTGCTGACGTCACTTGAAATTCAAATTACAGTAATCGCTTGCTACATCGCGGTTCGTTTATCGCGGTTTCACTTTTTTTTTTTTTGGGGGGAAAATTTTTGAAAAAAAACACATATAAGTCGCTCCTTATTATAAGTTGCCCCCCCACCCAAACTATGAAAAAAACCGTGATTTATAGTCCGAAAATTACGGTATACTGCTTGGTGAAAATTTAGCTCTCTTTTCGATTCGAGACCAACTCTCTTCTCCACCAGTTCTTCCTTATTATTATTATTTTTTTCATCTTGTCTTTCATTTACTTTCTTTTGTCTATTCCGCCTCATTCCCTCTGCAATTATAAGCTTGGTGCACAGAGTTACAGGCCTAATTATCAGGGTTGTTTGAACAAAGGATACAAATCCTGATACCGTTATGTTTTCAATCGGAATAAATTTAATGCTACTCACACTCTGTGTTATTGTATAGCTCACAGTGAATTTTTAAACCCACACCAGGAGAGGAATTTAATAATTGTAGCTGCACATACCAGCTAGAGAAGTATTTCCCAATAAACGAAAGGAAAAAAAACTTCCTGTGCCTTTCAACTTCACTCACAAACACACATTATTTATTATTATTATTCATTTAGTTATGCGTACCAGTAGACCAGTGGCGGGGAATACTGCCTCAGTGTATGTGAAAAATCTGTTGTTAGATATTGGACAAGATTCACATAGGCACTTTTATTATTTGAACTGTAATTAGTTGACAGATCAACTCATTGCAATACAGCAATGACAAGACAGCTCCACATAGCACAAAGAAAAGAACACATAAATGAGGATAAATGTGTACGTAGTCCCTTCCCCTTAGGGAAAACCCTACATACAGTGTTAACGAAATTACAGAGGGGTCATCCTACAACTGATGGCTCTGGGTTTCTTAAAGTGTGCTTAAAGAGTGCCTAAATTATATAATTATTCAGTAAAAAAATATCCCGCCAAATATGAGATGTCCTTGAGAAGAAGAATGAGTGAGGGGAAAAAAAAAATACAGCTAATTGTTATGTGTTGAATTCAAAAACGTTCTTAATAATAGAATGACAAATTATCAGTTGCACTATTGTTTTAGCAAATTAATAAATGTGAGTCATCTCGCTACTTATATTGGTATGATTAGTGGTGTGATGTGTGCAATAAAAGGCGATGGTGAAATACAACAAAAGTGCACATAGAGTATTTATTCTGTATGTAATCTTCTTATACCACTCTTGAAATATGTTCACCTTCGACTAGATATTAAAAAACACTGAAGCTGCAGTGGATGAAGAGTATACAAACAAGTGTGGGGGATTTCAAAGGATAACATTATCTGGCCAATAGCAGACTTCTCGACTGGTATTTCCCTGCAGGAGAAATACGTACAGAGGTTTTTTTTAGCCCTGATAATAAGTCTTAACCCCAGCTTTGAGGATTCAAGAATATGAATCCCGTGTACAATGAGCTCAAAGAAGCATTTTTTTTGCTCCAAGCAGAGTACAGTTGATTTAAAAATTTAAATTCAGTAATCAAATCAGCGGTTTATAGGACATGGTTGAGACATGTTGGCATTTAGGAATCCACATTTGGCTTTGTATCAATTCCAATCCCACCATTGAATGTCACAACAACCCACATGGTGTGTTTGCATGTCTTAATAACCATGACCTTTTCCATTAGTCAAGTGGCATCAACCCACTGGTTCCTGTTCAGTGTAATATTGACTTTTGAGGGAGGCAATGTCAAGGTGGTCAGAACACAAAAGAGCAAGGTTGCCTGCAGCAGTTTTTAAATATTAGCTTTATAATTACTAATCTGAATCAACCAAATTGACACTAAAGCTTGCCTTGCAACACAAGATTATACAAGATCACCATAATCTAATTTCAATCACAGTTTAAAAGTTAAAAAAATCATTTAAATTCAAATACTCATTCAAATACTCATTATTTTCCAAAGTGACAGAGAACCATGGTAGACAGATGAAGGAGCCACATCTGGTTCTGGATCCATGGGTTGGTATTTGGATAGTAGTCTATGGTTCATAGACAGCCCCAGGTTCATAAGTGTTGCTTATGTATTCACGTATCCATCATCTAGGAAAAATTAAATACAGAAACTGGACATGCACACTCTGTACTGACCTGCCATGTGTGATTGTATTTATTCTAAAGTTTTTATGAAAGCCAAAATATTTAGGCATTCTTTTTAGAAGAGGCAACAATAAACATTTGACTTTGTTATTGTAGAGTGGTTGTGTAGCTACTCTGTGTTCAATTTTACATAAAAATGAATATTAACTACAAATGATTTGTAAATCGGAAGGCAGCATCGTCATTTAAAAATTCAAGGTCAAGAGTTCACTTCTCATTAAGACACTCATACTGAAATAAATAGAACCTAAAAAAAGAAGAAAAGGGAAAGATATGGTTCAAGTTCATTCAGATATTAAGCAAAAAAGAGTAAAACACCGAACCACTGCCAGTGTCAAACTAAAAATTCAAAGCTGACATTTCTTTTTTCATGTTTCTTGCTTTGTTTGTTGCAGAATTTGTTGTGATGTTTCTTAACCTTGCCTTATCTTAATCTTAATTGTCTCTATTTCCAGTAGTGTTACTTAAAGGTCACCCCAAAATGGCTGTTTTTAAAACTTCAGTAGAAAAGATTATTCAAACGTCTTTTGAATTAAATACAACACTTTAAAATTCAGCATATTTTATGTGGCTATACTCACAGGAGAACATTGTAACAATGAAATCAGAAGTAATTTTATTTGTGCAACAGCTTGTGATACTCTATTGGCTTTTTCAATAAAACTCAATAATGAATACAAAATCTGGAAAATAAAGCAATGCAAACTGGGAAATACAAAATGTGAATAATATATGATGTGTTGTAAAATATGTATCAGGGCAACCATTAAAATATGTTAAGGTGTGAAAAATTGGTGTCTATTCCTACATATAGACAATAGTTATTTTTCCTGCAATTATGGATTTGTGAGCAGCTGCTTGAATAAAAAAAAAATGCCTCCATGACCGTGAAGAAATGTTTAGCATTGTTCTCAGAATGATTTTGTCAATACCTGACTACAGAAGCATTTTGTTAGACCCGCTGAGCTTAACATACTGCATAGACATGTTTAGACACTTACATGTGTACAAAGTTAGAGACACATGGATTGACTCACAGACAAACAGATAAGAAGACAGCTGGTGACAGATGGGGTCATGTACACCCCCTCCCAAACACACACACACACACACACACACACACGTACACACACACACGCACGTACACATACACACACAGCTGCTCTTCTGATTTGACACTGTTTCAGTGTCACCTCTCTCCTCCCCAGCTCAAACCCCCGAAGAGCGTGCTGTGTCAGTGATGCCAATTTGTAGACGCTGTGCCTGCCACCTCTGTGAGTGCATATTTGTTTGTCTTGGAGGAGGGAGTTAAATATTTCCTTCCTGTGCAAAAATGGAGTGTGGAAACTAATACTAGCTTCTCAAATGTCTTGCGATTGATAGAATGCAAGTGAACTAGAACTTGGAATCGTCGTTGCTGAGGGATGATTTCACAAGAAACCTATCAATTGATTCTGTTGAACACATATTATTGCAATCTGCAGATAAGAGAATAGAAATGTGTGTGTGTATGCTGTGAAAGCTGCAGGCATAGCTCCAGATCAATCTGTTAGGATGCCAAGCAACTAAGTATAAGAAGTTTATTTACTGTAGAAACCATTGTTTTACTGTTAGAATCATTGAGAAGGGGAAAAAAGTACTACAAAAGTACATTACTAATATTAACCGATTAACATTAGCAATATTCCAAAATAATAAAAAAATAATCAGCATCATTATCACAAAATGCAATTGTTGTTTTTGTTTGCATTTGGGAAAAAACCCCAAAAAGAACCTTGAAGAAAGACAAATGATGTCGCTCCCACAGCAGCAGTTCAGGGATTCAAATTGTAATTGTTGTTTTGCAGTTTGGGCCATGTATACCCAAAATGATGTCTTGATGTGGTTAATGTCACACTGTTCCCAAACAAAGAAAGCATATTCCTTTTTATCTACAAAGCCCCGAGAAATGTGCATTCTACGCAAAGCAACAAAGTAAAAGAACAGACTTGTCGAGCCAGTGTTTTGACATCTCCAGGCAGAATGCCACAGCGGAGCTAATGGTAAGTGATAAAATGTAGGTTTATGAGGGATTAGTCAGCTGTGTGTGTGAATTAGACACACGCACACGCAAATGCACATGAAGGCACACGAGATTCCCCAAGTTTAGCGATGCATTAGTGGTGTTTACAACAGCTTTGAATGGAGCTTACCCTCTGCTCCTGTAATGACTGCCCTCCCCATGAACGGCACTATGTACAAACATTCAAGCCACAGAAAACAGTTTGGGAGGGAGGTTTAGTTTAAGACAGGAATTGTCAGTCACAGATGTTCAGGTCACAGAGAGTAAGAGGGATGGAAACAGTTGTGGGGTTACAGGGAGTAGGAGCTGGAGGTCACGGCAAAGATGCCTGGAGAGGGGAAAAGAAAATATTTAAAATAGTGTACAAGAAACTTTACTTTGCACCTTGCTGTCAGTGGCGCTGACCAATTGGCTGGAATGGGTGGGTGTATCTATTACTAGTGTATCCTAACACAGTACACACGCGTACGCGCACACACATAAATCTATAAATTATATATATAATAAATAAATATTAAATAAATCTATCTATCTATCTATCTATCTATCTATCTATCTATCCATCTATCCATCTATCTATCTATCTATCTATCTATCTATCTATCTATCTATCTATCTATCTATCTATCTATCTATCTATCTGTCTATCTATCTATCTATCTATCTATCTATCTATCTATCTATCTATCTATCTATCTATATGCGTGTGTACTCTATGTAAATCTTTTTGTATCAAAAAGATGGCTTGTGCTTGATATAGGACAGAAACACTCTTAGCTCAGAGCTTAGCGAACACTGGAATCTTCTTAAATCTATACTAATCCATTATCCTCTGGATGTGCTGTTTTCAATGGGAGGGGTGAGTGTGTGTGTGTGTGTGTGTGTGTGTGTGTGTGTGTGTGTGTGTGTATGTGTGTGTGTGTGTCTGTGTGTGAAAAAGGGTTAATTTAAGGTATAGACAAGTCATATTGTGTGTTGTTGAATCTGGGGTCAGGTCTATACTGTACTGTACTGTACTGTAGCTCACCTACTAAGCCTAACCTCTACAATTTTTATGGCACACCTGTTTTTTTCCCAGTGTTAGTCTGCCATTTTTTGGAGGGCCTTTTTTTGGGGGAGGGGGGTCTTAGGTAGAATTAGGGATGTCTGACAATACTCTAGGCTGCAAGATCAGTATTGTATCGTAGGTGAAAAAGTTGCACTCTACTGAAAAGCTATGAAAAGCAATGTCAAATCACAACCATACCTTTGTATAATACTGTATATACAAAAATGACCTAGAAATCTAATTTGGGGTTATCTGTTCAGAAGCAGTAGTGCACCCAAAAGCAGCTAACAGTGCATGGACACACAACGTACCCGAAAGTCAATGAAACATTTTTCTAATCTAAAGGACAACTAAAGAACCAAATGATCCATTAAATTCCTTTCCAGCATGAGTCTATGAGTGTGTACTGAAGATTGTATGTGTGATGAGGCAGCATCTGTTCCACTCTCTACAGCAATGATAGACTAATCAAAGACAATTATGATGTTGACAAAGCCACCCAGCCGATAGTACTGATTCAGCCTCTGCAGGAGTTGAATATTTTCTATGGAAGTATCAGAAACACTATCATGTCATTTGTGTGCACACGGTTTTGTCTGTGCGCAGTATGTAAGAGATCCATGCTTCCGTTGGTAGTAATTGACTCAAAATACTGCACACCAATAATTTAATAATTGAATGTTTAGTACATATTTTTCTATACTGCTTGTTCCCACGGGGGTCGCGGGCGTGCTGGAGCCTATCCCAGCAGGCATCCGGCAGTAGGCGGGGGACACTCTGGATCGGTTGCCAACCAATCACGGGGCACACAGAGATGAACAACCATCCACACTCAATCGGCCTACCAAGCATGTATTTATAATGTGGGAGGAAACCGGGAGTGCCGGGAGAAAATCCATGCGGGCACGGGGAGAACATGCAAACTCCACACAGGGATGGCCGGAGGTGGAATAAAACCCAAACCCTCCTAACTGTGAGGCGGACGTGCGCCACCAAGCAGCCCAACATACCCTTTTTGATGAAAATTTATTGAAGACGGGGGACAATCTTCTTGGTGGCAGTATTACAAACAGCGCTGGTACTGCTAAAACAATGTAGACTTGTAGAGGATATGTCTTAAACAAATGAAAAGATGTGTTTGTTTGTTTGTTTTTTCAAAAAGTTGCACTAGTTTTTACAACTGCCCAGCGGTGTAGTTAGGCCTAGTTGAGGCGGGCTTAAGCCCCACTAAAATATTCTTAAGACCTTCAACCCTCCTAAAAAATGTTACGTATCAGTCACCATTTCCTCAACATCCTCAATAACATGTGTAGTAATTCTTCAGTATTTGGCGATTTACATCAGAGTAGCTTGGAAAATGATTCATTTCCAGTTAGTATTTGGGGGATTTATCAATAATAAGCCACTTGCCAATCTCGGGGTTGTGCAGTGTTTTATCTGTAAGGTAATTTTATTTTTGCTACTAACTTAGCATTCAAAACTGGTGGAATGTAACAGGGAAAGCTGTGATAAGAACCCTTTCAAAAGCTAGTGTTAATGCTTTTAGGGTGTGGGCGGTTAGGGTTAGGTTAGGGTCATTTGCTTTGTCCTGGTTCATGGGGATATTTAATGCTTACAACACATATAGTAATGAAATGTCTTTTTGCACACTTACTGCAGTTTCATGTCATGTTGCATTAGTTAGTTCCTGAAAAAAATGTCAAATGGGTAGTTTTGTAACCCATCACTCTCAACAGTGACAGCAAAACACAAATAGTCTGAATAAATGTGTTGTTTTGCCCATGACATGAAGTGAAATGATCTAAGGCCGCGTAACACTCATCGAATCTATGCCGCAATAATATTTAACACCAACAAAATGTGTAAACATTTATCGGTTTAAACAGTGGCGGTGACAAAAACGATTTCTGCCGAGCTGATCCCATGGTCTGTCTCTCCATTATTTCTCTTTCTAGTAGCTTGCTTACTATAGTTTTCTCTTGTTTTCAAGATACATGTGTTAAAAAATACTATTTCAGTCCATCTTTTTCGTCTGTCTGGATTTTTTTCTGTCAGGGAAATTATGAAGAATGTATGGAGGCTTGCAATGCTTTGCAATGGTGTTTTCTTTTAACATCAACGTTCAAGCCAATAAAGTCCATTAGAGCAGTTAAACATGGCACCTGTCTTTTTAATCAATGCCGGCAAGCTTTGAGGTGTAACATTAGGCACACACCTTTGTGTACTATCACAGAAAACCCAGAAGTGTGACGGTCATTTTTACAGTGAGGCCTACAAAGGAGTGGGCTGACCCAACGCAAAACCACAGCAATTAAAGAACAGCGGTGCATAGGGAAACTGACATTGCCCGACAGTTCTGCGATCCAACATGGCCTCTCTTGCACAGCGTAAATACTGACAATGCATCAACTGACAAAGAGAGAGAACCAGGTTATGCAAATGTTCATGACCTCTAAAAAAGTGGAGCGTGATGACAATGGAGTTTTTTCCAACTATCAGGAGCAGAAAGTTAACTATAAAAAAAGTCACTAGAGTTCTGAACCCATTCACTCCATTTTTCTTCCCTGCTTTTCTTGTTAGTAAGTGATTGTGGGAGTCATACCTAGCTCAAAACTCTTCAGGCTATTTAGAATTGCAGATTTTGAATCCAAACTCCAAATTCACCTAAATGTGTTTTCAGATACAATTTCTTAAACCACATCTTGTGTCTTGTCACCCAAAGAGTACCTCGTATTCCATTCAATAAGGCTGTTATCTTGACTTGTTTTTGTCTGACTTGAGCGAGAGAGACAGGGCGGCTGGGTTTAGTAGGTATATTTTCATACCATTCTGGTGGGAGAGACTTGGCCTTGTTTTCAAAGCCTGCCGCCAGATGGTACGAGCAACTTGTGAGGAAAAGGAGGAGATAAAAGAAAATAAGGTTGACTCCAAAATGCGAAGACCAGATGAGAAGACAACCCAATTCACACACGGACGTGTGATTTTGCATCTCAATCACCACTTCAAAAGACCACTTCAGGAGATTTTTTTTTTTTTTTTTGCACAAACCTTGCATGCTATTGTTAGAATGTGAACAAAACCATCTGTCCATCCCACATGGATCATCCTACATTTACATGAAGCACTGTCGGTAATTATAAAACACATTGATTTTACACATCTTTCACCGTGCTGTCAATAGAGAAACAACCTTGGACTATTTGGTTTATTGAGCATTCTGTTTTCACATCCATGCACCCTACATGCAAGCACAGCGTGAACACATGAACTCCAATCAGGAAGTTGAGATTTCTTTGTTCATTTTTAATTTTTTCTATTAATTAGTGTCACCCAAGCAGAAATGTAACTCCCACACAGATGTAGACTTTGTTGCACAACACACATAGAACCAGATCACACATGCAGGCATGCAAGGAGAAATTTAGAGTGAAAGGTGTTCTCGAGTGCTGCACCACTTGAGGTGCGGTGGTAAGTAAGATGGTTTGCTCAACGGTACCTCGGCAGTAGCCAGCAAACATATGAGCATCTGATTTCTAAGGTGCATTCGAGTCCAACGCCCAACACCCGACGATTTGCAATTTTCGTACTGACACATGAATTCGATGCACAATTTGTCTTTGGGGCCACATCAAATTATGTGGTGGGCCGTATCTGGCCCCCGGGCCTTGAGTTTGACATCATTGGTTTAGCATATGGTGAAGCCAGACAGCTTAGACCCTCTTTAGACCAAAAAAGGGGTACAAGTCAGGTCAACCAGTCATGTATAAAGATTGTACTTGCATGACCTTATGAAGAGATGATCCTGACTTCTGTTTACTGCTCAAACCTGAGTAATCACTCTAAAGTTCCATCTGTAACCCTTACCATAGACATTAGGGATATATACAGCATGGAGGATTTTAAGACCTGACATGAACTATTGTTTCCACAAGTGACTTGGATCAGACAAATCGGATGGGTTTAGAGATAAAATAATCCTGCTTTTGGGGACAACAGTTAACAATTGGACATGTATGTGTGTTTTTGTTAATTACATTCTCCTGAGTTGCATTCCTAAATGTTATATAGCAAAAATAATTACAAATTACAATTATTTACAACTGAGCGAACACAAATTCACAGTCCACATGTGGTGTTTGACCGTGTCCCTCATGGAGTTCTGTGGGGGGTGCTTTGGGAGTACAGGGTGCCGAACCAACTGATAAGGGCGGTTCGGTCCTTGTATCATCGATGCCAGAGTTTGGTCCGCATTTCCGGCAGTAAGTCGGATTTGTTTCTAGTGAGGGCTGGACTCCGCCAAGGCTGCCCTTTGTCACCGATTCTGTTCATAACTGGAAAGACTTTCTAGGCGCAGCCAAGGCGTTGAAAGTGTCCTGTTCGGTGACCTCAGCATTGCATCTCGGCTTTTTGCAGACTATGTGGTGCTGTTGGCTTCTTCAAGCCGTGATCTACAGCTTTCACTGGAGTGGTTTGCAGCCAAGTGTGAAGCGGTCAGGATGAAAGTCACCACCTCCAAATCTGAGACCATGGTCCAGTCGGAAAAGGGTGGAATGCCTTCTACGGGTCGGGGATGAGATCCTGCCCCAAGTGGAGGAGTTCAAGTATCTTGGGGTCTTGTTCACGAGCGAGGGCAGGGTGGAGTGTGAGATCGAAGGGTGTCTGCTGGGATGCGGACTCTGTACCGGTCCGTCGTGATGAAGAGAGAGCTGAGCCGAAAGTCTAAGTTCTCGATTTACCTGTCGATCTACGCTCCTACCCTCACCTATGGTCACAAGCTATGGGTCGTGACTGACAGAACAAGCGGCCGAAATGAGTTTCCTCCGCAAGGTGTCCGGGCTCTCCCTTAGAGATAGGGTGAGAAGCTCGGTTGTCCGGGAGGGACTCAGAGTCGAGCCGCTGCTCCTCCACGTTGAGAGGAGCTAGATGAGGTGGCTCGGGCATCTCATCAGGATGCCTCTTGGACGCCTCCCCGGGGAGGTGTTCTGGGCATGTCCCACCGGCAGGAGACCCTGGGGACGACCCAGGACACGCTGGAGAAACTGTTTCTCAGCTGGCCTAGGAACGCCTTGGGATCCCCCGGGATGAGCTGTACGAAGTGGCTGGGGAGAGGGAAGTCGAGGCTTCCCTCCTAAAGCTGCTGCCCCCGCGACCCGACCCCGGATAAGTGGTAGAAGATGCAAGATATGTATGTGTAGGACACAGATGTGACCAGCCATGAAGTAATCTGAAGTCAAGACTTCACACTTGACCGTTCAAGGATCTTATTGGGAAAACAGAATGTGGAGAAAACTGAATATCATTTAACTTCTGAAACACAATAAGTGCTGTAAAAATTATTCTTACCATAAAGTCAATCCCCGATCACTGACTTAATGTGTTTAATGGTTCATTTTAAAATGTACAGAATACTCATGCTATGTGCATCGTGGCAAAACTAAAAGCCTACAGTTAATTCAGATTAAAAATATATACGTATATACCTCACTTACTGATATTTGCAGGGCCCATTTTCATTTATCGTGGTACAACAGCTTATTATGAATGAAAGAATATGCATTATCTTTTGTATATTGTTAGAGGCAGGTGGCTACAGAAAAAAAGCAAATCCAAAAAGAAAGCCGTGTGTGTTTGGAGCTGCAATTAGCCAGAAGGTGAGAGAGGAAAACAACAAACAGGCAGGGAAACCCTATTAGACACAGATAAAAGAAACAAAAAGGAGACAGAACAGAAACAGATGAAGTCAATACACTCTGAACTGTACAACTAAACAGTATGGGTGCCCCCGCGACCTGACCCCGGATAAGCGGAAGAAGATGGATGGATGGATGGATGGATGGATGGATGGATGGATGGATGGATGGATGGATGGATGGATATTCACAAATGGCAGCACAGTGCCACATGACACATATGCCTGTCTGAAAATGCTTTCACTCTGGTTTCCCGATTTTATTTTCACCTGTGCCTTTCATACATAGTGTGTTGTTGGCACACCTCATGTGGTTTGACACAATGAAATCAATTGATGTGTTACAAGGTCAGCACAACAGTTACAATTGCATTGAATAAAAATGCAAATCGTACCGTACACAGGAAAAAGCAAGCTTAAATGAAAATGTGATATTTTACCTGTTGAACACGGAAAACAAACCTCAAAGAGGTGATATTATTCACTTATAGAAGGGAATTAAATCCAAACATGAGCCAAACTTGAGTTGTTTGATGATGGTAAACTGATGATGTTCAACTAATAATACCATCATCAAATACTCAAAGTTGGGAATGATCAAATCACACAAAGGACTTTTAGCAGACCAGCAACTCCACCCCCAACTTTGTGCACCAAAACAATAGTTTGCTCATTTAAAGTCAAACAAACAATACATAAATAAATAAATAAATAAATAAATAAATAAATAAATCTAGACCTAAGTAACTTAGATTTACGAGATCAACATTAACACTCCATAGACCAATATTTAAACCACCTAGGGTACAGAGACAGATGGTTAAATTTCCCTTCAAGGGAGACTAAAGGGAAAATTAAAAATCTAGATTTTAATGTTATTTTTTAATTATGTGTTTCATAGTCTCATTTTAGGTCGAAATTGAAATGTTTAATTACTTTCATTAGCAGATGAAGTCTGTTACTTTAAAGTCCTTTTTTTCTTCATGCTTCAAAGGTCTCTTTATCTGAATTTATATTATTCAAGGTAAAAAATGGCTAAACTGCAGGTTTTAATGCTCGATTCGGATTTTGGGGTAAAATCTGATTTTTGCGTGTAAGCATTCACATGCATACTCTGCATCAATAACTCTCTGTACTCATGTGTTGTGTCTTTAATGGTCTTTTTGCTATAGTGGCTTGTTGCTGCAATACCAGAGTGGCTCAACCTACTGGAGAGAAAATTCTCTACATAATTTGGTCAGTAAAGCTGAAAATACTTGTTGGCCAAAAAGATGATTATTTTTTCATTGACACTCACTCTTTCCCTTAATCTGTGATGCTCCTTTCCCTGCTGGCTGCCACTCGCCGCTAACCTGCTGCTGCACGAGCATTGATTTTTTTTCTTCACACATTGCTTGCAACACACGCTTGTTGCAGGGTAGTGGTGGTGCCACTTTTGTACTTTAATCTTACTGGTCCAGTCCATTGTCCAAGATAGAGTCCAAGATGGACTGCTTTCATCCTATATTCTGATTGGTCAAACAACATGTCTAATTGAAAAAAGAACCCATAGGCTCCACCTCCCAATACTTTACTTATTTTACTTTTGTCCTATATTCTGAGTGATTCAATCAACTATCTATATGTAAAATGGAACAATGTCTAAAATGTTTCACAGGTATGAATGTTTATTATGTGTGTCAATCTAACTTAGAGACTTAGACTTAGACTTAGACAGAACTTTATTGTCATTTTGTCAACACTAGGTGTGTACAAAAACGAAATTTCGTTGCATACGGCTTTCAGCAATGTAGAGGTATTTCGGCTGGTTAAAAAAAAAAGTGACATTCTATATAAAAAATATGAAATAAGATAATTATAAAGTACAAAGTGCAGCAGTGATAAAGTATGTGAACAGTGCAGGAGACAAAAGCAGTATTTACAAGTGTGCAGAGGAATGCTACGTTTGAATGTTCAACAGTCTGACGACAGCAGGGAAAAAACTATTGCAGAACCTGGTGGACCTGCAGCGGATGCTGCGAAACCTCTTCCCAGAGGGCAGCAGGGAGAACAGTCCATGGTGGGGGTGTGATGGGTCACTGATAATATTTCGGGCTCGGGACACGCAGCGCTGGGATGACAAGTCCTGAATGGAGGGAAGAGGAGCACCGATGATCCTCTCTGCTGTCCTCACCACTCTCCTCAGGTTCTTCCAATCGGAGGCGCTGCAACCTCCACACCACACCGAGAGACAGCTTGTCAGAATGCTCTCTATGGTGCTTCGGTAGAACGTCCTCATGATGGGTGGGGGCAGGTGGGCTCTCCTCATCCTCCGCAGGAAGTACAAGCGCTTCTGTGCCCTCTTGACCAGTGTTGTGGTGTTCACAGTCCAGGTGAGGTCGTCTGTGATGTGGACTCCCAGGAATTTAGTGCTGCTGACCACCTCCACAGCTGAGCTGTTGATGATCAGTGGAGCGTGGTGAGGCTGGTTCTTCCTGAAGTCGACGATGATCTCCTTCGTCTTCTCCACATTCAGGATCAGGCTATTTTCTCTGCACCAGCCCACCAACTGCTCCACCTCCTCTCTGTAGTCCAGGTCGTTGTTGTCCCATATTACTTACAGAATATTTGCATAACGAATCAATTTTTTCACGTGGCTTATTTTTGCTGAGTAATTTAGCACTGTTGTGTAACTGCTCTTTCCTAAACTACATTAACATTGCATTTGCACATTTTGCCCACAATTACTTTTGGAATAAAACTTGTGAAAAGGTCTCTAGTTGAAGATTTGGAAACACTTTCCTCAACTCAATACAGCACAAGAAGATAAGCTACATTTTCAGATGGATTCAGCATTCCTCCCATGTCTCTCTCACTGTCTTCAATTCTCACACTTGCTGTACTTGCTAATAAAACCATTGGGTATTTTCGTTCCCAATAAATGGATTATACTAATTTTGCTCTCCGACAACACTGCATTGAGAGTCTGTGCCTCAGTTTAATATTGCTCCAATTTCACTGCCTGTAATTTAAATAAAACATCATTATAATTAACCATTTTGACATCTAATTTAAACTAATTAATTTCAGTGAAATAAAGCCTGTGTTATTGAGCTCTATGAAAGGCAATGAAACTTCTAATCAAGAGGACAATGTGTATTTCAAATTGTATATGGTATAATCGTTGTTAATTGGTACATGTGTTCAAATATACCGGTAGTCTCGTCTGAATATTGGTCTGAAGTGCTCATTAACTGGCTATTTGCCACCAGAAAGGTGAAGGACAGCTCAATCTGCAAAAAGCTTACCAGTATATCTTACTACAACAGCCAGGGATGCACACTGAAAATATTAAAAGCCAACCTGATTCAAGTGTGTCACTGTGCAAGCGAGCCAAGCATCTTCTTGATTTCTATTTTTTTGTGGGAGTGGGTAATGGAGCGGCAGACAGGGTTCAAGTAGTGTTTTGTTGTTCGTCAACGACACACTCAAACAAATTAATCCTTTGAGCAAATGCGCTGAATGGATTTACTGTATGAGCCGAACCGTTCCTTTCTCAATTCACTTGTAGTCACCCACTATTTCTATCTATCTATCTATCTATCTATCTATCTATCTATCTATCTATCTATCTATCTATCTATCTATCTATCTATCGCTCTCTCTGTCCGTCCACAATGCAGACTATATCTACATATCTATATATTTCTACTTGGAGAATTTTCTTCAACATGAACTAAGGAAGAATTAAAAAAAAAAAACAATTTTAAGCGCTGTGTGCAATCCATTCTGTCTTTTTTTTTTCACCTCAAATCATGTAACTTTTACTAATTAGTGAATTGTAGCAACATCAAAATCTGAACGTGTAATAATTATTTGAATCGATTGTCGAAGTTTAGTCCGATATTGCAGTAAGAAAACTACCTACCTGCAAATAAATATTTTTAAGCATATTGTGGCCACATTGTGTAGACTAAATGTGTTGCCATTGCCTTGCAAACAGTGTGATCTTGCATTTTGACGTAAACTCACTTCACTAACTCTCAAAGAAAGCATTGTCATAAAACCAGCTGACTGCCAAACTCCCAATGAGTTCAAGATTCATAGGATCTTTTAGTGTTCCATTCTTAAAAAAAAAAAAATCTCGAAACAGTTGAGTGAATCTGAGTGTATCGACACAGATAGCTTGATTTGTGCCATCTGCGGGATATCAACATTAGTGTAAATTATGCACAATTTTCCACTCATTTCAAAAGTCATCTACGTTCTTGGTGGATAACATTCAAAAGTTGACACAGGAACGAAAATGTATGAAGTTCTCTTTCTAAGTGTTTCTCTTTATGCATCAGTTTTTTGTTTGCTTTGTTTATAGATGAATATGGCACTTAGGGTTGAAAGGCCTATGTGGCTCTCATGTGCTTTTCATGTTCCTTCTCACTTATTTCGTATTTGCATTTGTATATAAATTTATGTGCATGCTCATGTATAAAGAACTAGTCTTTGCTCATGCAGTCTTAGCTTTGTACCAGAGAATCATGACATGGCTGCAGATGTCACAGGGGTTTATCTGCAGCTCTGGGGAAGGACATGCACAAAAGCACATACTGTATATAAATATACACATTATGGGCAAGCCAAAACATCAACAATTGTTTTTTCCAGGATCAGGTTGATGGGGGGATTCAAGGGATTAAATACAACATCCAACCTTGGAGACTTGCCTTTGAATGGATGAGTCATTTTCGCTCTCCAACGGGGTTGTTCCCATGTTTTGTCGATAAAACATAGAATGCTTGATTATCTTTAAAGGGCTTGAATAATGCGGCTCTAATTCTGTGGCTGAGGTAAGGACACTCTTGTTTGATCGTTCTGTCATAGTTGTGGCAGTGAGAGATCAGATGAACGTAGGAAAAGGTTATTAGTTCCATAAGAAATCCAAAACAAAAAATGTTTCGTATTCATGTCTTCATTACAAAGATACACGTGTATACTTAAGGCCACACACTTGCACAAACATGTGCGTGCACCCACACTTACAAACACACACACTGCACTCTCGCACTTCCCCGCCTGTGTCCTACCCATAATCATTGTAATCGCCGTCGCCTGCCCCTCATTACGCGTATTGTATTTAAGTCCTGTCCGCGTGTCACTCCCTGTCGGATCGTCCGGTTGTCCTCCCTGTTTGTCCTGTTTGCCCGTCCTGTTAGTCCCTGACTGTAAGTCCCTGCCTGTTAGTCCCTGCCTGCTAGTCCCTGACTGTAAATCCCTGCCTGTTAGTCCCTGCCTGTTAGTCCCTGCCTGTTAGTCCCTGCCTGTTAGTCCCTGGTTTCCTGTTATCCCCGCCTGTTTGTCCGGCCTGTTTACGCCATCTGAGTCTTCCCACGTCTGGTTCCCGTCCGTTTCAGCTGCCCGTACGTTGCTATGTTCTCCTCCCGATTTGTTCCCATCCGTTTCGGCTGCCCGTACGCAACTCAAATGTCATTTTCACTTGACAGTAAGTGGCAAAATGGCCACCCTCTGAGATAGATAAAAACAGGTGGATTTTGCCTGTTGAATTCATATTCCTAAATTATCAATCAGAACACTGTGTTTTGGCTGGTTGTGCTGCACAGAACATTACTGCTCAACATTGAATTTATGCGCTTCGATTCTTTGTGACTTTCTAACGCAGTTTGGTCATGGACGGCATTTTTTTTTTGTCATAAATTTCAACTGTGAGCACTAACCTTATAACATTTTAAAAAAACAACACACAACCATTGTTGATGCCCAAGACATTGGGATGTAGCTTTGGTTAAATAAACATATTTCAAATAAACTCAGACGAAAACGTCGTTGTTTAGTGGACACTGCAATTGACTTCACTGATTTTAAAGTAGTATTTTAAATGGACGATATAAAGACCGTACAAAGCTTAATGACTAGCGTTAAACCTTAGCACTAGTGATTTGATTTCCGTGGCTAATTTAAAGGCATTGGATGAGAAGTCGGAACAGCACTCCATTGTGCGACATAGAGACAGCGATCGGTAAGGGCTAGGATAGGACGTCCCTACACAATCGCTAGCCCAATTGGTAATATAATATTTTTTAATAATTATATCGGATTAATTTTCACCCAGAACAATGATGTTCCCCAAATGCAAACACGTGTGTGTATCTAAGTGTGTATTTCCCTCCTGCAATTTCTCCAATACACTCATATGGATGGCTCTGATTTTATTACACTTCCAAAACTTTCTAAATAATGTGCTTTAGGGGTTAACACGTCAGTTGTATTACAAGAACATTTTGAGGCTGACTTACCCTTTAATACATGTTATTCAGTCTGTGATTGAAATGTTGCAGCCACTTGTTAAATACTGGCCATGAGGAGGATGTCACTATAAATATGCTCAAAACCCTTTGCAAAACAGAGTTTTTATTCAGTTGCAGTGTTACCTGACTTGACGACACTTTAAATTATGTCAAAGGTGCAGAGTAGCTTTGATCAGCCGCGGGGAATCTATTATAATTATAATCACATCACTTTGGACAGGGCTTTTATTATCAATAATGCACGTGGATAGGCTAGTTACTTGCTTACAAAGCAGTCACTGAACTTAAAACCCCTGAAGAGCCTGAAAAAAGTTGCGGAACAAAATTTAATTTGTCTTTGATCCTTTCAGCAAATAAGAGTACTATAGTTTGATGTGATGAATCACAACTGATTTGTCACTTATGACAAAACTGCACATGTAAACCTATGTAAAACTGTCACACACAAAACAATATATGATTATTTGAAACCATGAATAATTCTGCTCTCCCCGACTTAATCACAGGGTTCTTTTTCTAATTACACATGACTTGTTCAGGCATCTGTGTTGAGAGTCTGTTAATGAGTAAATGTTTCATGATTCTGTATGACTACAACCACCCTCAACTTTCTTCCCAGGCTAAAGACCTCTGCCTCAATGTGACAGCTGAGTGCATGCACAAGAAAACAGAATAAACGAACTAGACAGAATCTGGGTTGAAGAAATGTGGAAAGAGATTTGGAGAAATACAGACACTATCCATCAGTGGATCAACGCCTACCCTGAGCAACATGTGAACAAATCCTCAGTTTTCGGACCAGACGCGTTTCCTCAGAGAAGGATTATGGCTCCTGTGTCTCACTTTGTAAAACTGTAGGGATGAGAGGTTGAAGGGCATCAGTTAAGATTAGTTTCTCAAGAGGAATGCATTTGTTGGTGCAACCCTCTACCCATGAAGGATGTGGACTGCATTATTATTTATATACCAAATAACTCCTTTATTGAACTGAAATGGAACATACTGCTTAAAGCAGGGGTCTCAAACTGGCGGCCCGCGGCCCGATTGGGGCGAGTTTGAGAAATTGAAAATAGTTGCCTGAATATAAAAGTTTAATGGAGAACATATATACGAAAAGCTCTTTTCTATCTTTAACTTCAATAAGTCCAAGTACAGGTCTAGACTTACTGCTGAGCATCTTCAAGACCTACTAAGGGTATCAGCTGCTTCCTCCCTTACACCAAATGTAGCTCAGCTTTGCGAGAGGAAGCGCTGCCAGAAGCAAGAAGTAAGCAGAAGCCATGTTCAGAACAATGCTCCTTCCAAGCTTTAAGAAATGTTAATACAGTCATGTGAATGTGGATAATAATACATTTTTCTAGCCAGCAACTACATGTGGCTTCTTCAGTTTTCGATATCTGCTGTATTAATTTTTTTAATTATTAGCATTTTATTTATTCATTCCTGTTTTATAATTATTTTTCTTACAATTGATAACAAAAAAAAAAAAACAATCTTAAAAAACCCACCAGTCTCACCCCAAACTCTACCTCCAGTGGCCAACAGGTAAATTGAGTTTGTGACCCCTGGCTTAAAGTGAAATAAACAAGTGTGTAGTCTTCTTAGGAACATTATATTAAAGTACCAGGCTTGTATTATCAAGTGTAAAGCAGTTATCTAGTTACAGTTATTTTTTTTCTTTTCATGCATTTGTTGCCCTTGGAGATTTTTACTTCTTTAAATCATTCATAGTGGATGTGGACTTAGCCTGTTTTGTCTTTGTCAATCAAGTTGTGTTAACTCAATGTTGGAGGCTAAGGTCTGTCCTCTCTTGGGTTGTTTCCTCCCTTAGGGGGGTCAGGGCATGAATCAGAGGCCTGATTCCGTCACCCCAGGTTACCAACTCACTACTTTGTATCCAGAATATTAGAATAAGAGGGGATAGTGGCTGAGGGCAAAATGTTTCAGGCTTAATGAGTGAGTGCATAAGTGTGTGTGTGTGTGTGTGTGTGTGTGTGTGTGTGTGTGTGTGTGTGTGTGTGTGTGTGTGTGTGTGTGTGTGTGTGTGTGTGTGTGTGTGCGCGTGCGTGTGTGTGTGTGCGCGCTAATTTTTGGTGCTTAAATTGAGTAATTGTAAAGTAGGACAAAATTACTTAGCCCCGTTGAGGGACAAATCCCGTTCTATATTAAGAGTTGCCATTTTACACCTCTGCGAAGCTGGCTCCCCACCCCACGAAAAATTGGGGGAAACTGTCTGTTTCATTTGTGCTTTGTTTGTGCTGGTTTGTATTGTAAAATATTTTGTTGATGCTGCTACTGTTTTAGTGTTATTGGAGATTATTTATTAGGTCACTGCCAGCCTTGAAGTCGTTCATTTGGAGGTGAGTTCTGTGGTTTGCGATGATTTTAGAAAAGGTATTTTTGCTAAACTTAGTACAAAGACATTTTCTACAATATATTATTCTTATTTTCTACTTCTGAGGGAGATATTAAGCTTTTTAGCTGCACGGTGCTCCTCTGTGGTGTTAACCTTTTTTCAAAATGTGTCTGTTTTCCATTTTGCAGGCATATGGGTAGAATGTGTACAGTGGATTAATGTGTAGTTCTATCTTTAGAAGAGCTTTCACCCAAAGTGTTGACCTCCATTAATTATATTTAGATCAGCGTTGCATGTAGAAAGCCCCCTATTTTATGATATCTCGCCTTGGTGGTGGCATCAAGTCTGGCAAGAAAAAAATCATTAAAACGCATGATAACACTAACCAAACTCTAAGTCAAATTGGAAAAAATAATGGCTTTTTCAAGAGAAGATACTACATTATGGGAACATATTTTTTTACATTTAAATTAGAAAGATTACAATTTTTTTCAGTCTATGAATGAACATATTAACTTTAGTGTCATACAAATGTGAAACAACAGTGAAGGTAGAATGTTGCTACTTTCGGTTCAGAGATCTTTACAAACTGCAAACTGCCTGACTACGTTTTTCGTGAGAACTGATAAAGAAAACGCAAATCAAGTTATGGCAGTAAAAGATGCTTATACTAATCGCATCGTTCGTGAGACCTGGGATTAATGCAGACCATAATAAAACCAGCTTCTGCTTTGAATACTATAAACTTTGTACCCCCTCCAAGGGCTGATTAACCATGTTTTATTTCATCAAACGAGTCATGAAAATGTTCTTTGAGTGTATTCACATTCAGTTCGGGTAGTTATTTGAGAACTGATTTAATTAAAAATTAATCTTTGGATTTAATATGCCTCGTTGTATCACTGCAACAAGTACTGTACTTTCTCTAAAGGTTAAGAAGTTAGAAAGATTTTTTTCTAAATCTATTCAGTTTCATGTGACTTGAAGATCTGAGGCCAATTCACATTGACTAATTATCTTTGACATGAAATTGTGACATCTTCCAGACAACCGTAAGTGCGTCCATGTCTTCAAGTCGAGCAAAACTACTGCATGTCTCAGGTCAATTGTTGTTGTTGCAGGCCGGCAGAGTAGGAGAGTGCTGTGAGGATGAATGTGCATTTGAGCATCCACTGTAATAGCTGTCTGCCGGTGTCCGACGAGGTGGCGAGTTGATGTGAACCAGCAATGTGTCTGTGAAAGGCTGTGCATGCGTGTTGACTGATGGGCCTGTAAAGAGATAAGGCGGCAGAAGAGGGGGGAGAGTGGAACATGTATGCCTGCGTGGGCGTGTCATGTTACGCTTGTGTGTGCGTATGGCAGAGTGCATATGTCTGATGAGGTGTCTGTGTTGAAAGGTGATGCGGCTGATGGGGTCTCTTGAAAGTCTATTTAGCCAGAGTAATGAAGTGCGTCTGCCAGGGATGAATATGAGGGAAAGGCTCGGAGGCTCAGACTGACAGCTAGGTCACCTCACTCAACCTTGTATAGTGAAAAGAAGTGAGCTAGACACAATGATTCAGTTGCAATGACTTTGTCTGCTATGGAGGCGCCTTAAGATCAGGCCAACTTCGGGTCATTGATTAGATGTCCATCTCCTCTTTAAGGTCGTCTGTATATGCCTAAACAGGATGCTTATTTAGTTTTTTCTTTTTATGCTTGTGCCAGTATATTGAACTTCTATTCTTACCAAAAAAAATCAGGAATTCTATTCAAATTAACTCTGTGTTGACCTGTATTGGGACCTAAAATGAAAGAAAAGAGGATTTCTTTTGACAATATTTCGGAGTTTGTGTGTTACCCCTATCAGAAGGTCAAACATTGCGTCATGCAATTAGTACAGCCATAAAACCACAAAACTTAATTAATTATTTTTGGTTCAAAACCACAAACTCATTTGGAAGAATATGCAGCTAAAAAAGCATTCAAGCATTCTCACTTTTGAAAAGTGACGTACCATAATGTCACGTTCAATATGACCCTCATTAGTCATTTGGCCAACTGAAGTGTCTAAAGCTAATTACTGTAAGACTCAATGCAGCCTTCTGCATAGTATAGTTCCATTATAACATTTCATTCATGAAACCATAAGGCGGCAAAGACTCCTGTTAAGTTTGTGCTTTCATTTTGTTTTATTTGGGTAATAGTTTTTTCCTTCACTTGTCTCCTTCCCCTTGTGTAATTATCTTTCTTAGCCCATCAGCTTTACTTTCCCCTTCTTCTAATACTCTTGGCCCCCATCTGTTCATCTCCAGTTCGTTACCTTGCTTTGTCTCATTAGTTGGCATTTTTCCTTATGCTTACCCTTGTACGGTTGCTGATAATTTAGGGGTATGCTTGCCTGGCTTGTGTGTGAGCAGTGTGGGATCCATTCCCACTTAGAAATGGTGTGCATGAGGGTGTCTCTCTATGTGCCCTGTGACTGGCAAGCGTGTTGCTTTTTGCTGGATCTCAGCTGCTCTCTTGCTTTGCTTTCATCAAAAGACTTGTTCATTCTTAGACGTATTCTTGACTCTGTGTCCTGCCTATAATTCTAGCTTGTCTTGTAAGATCATGAAAAAAAAAAGGTAACAGTGTTCTTACAGTGTTCACTACTAACTAAAATGACCAAGTGTCTGAGAACATCTTAACATTTTATGAAAAGGTCAGCTTTTAGTTCAGTGGAGCATTTTTGTTACAGGCCAGGTGCTTCTTGATAAAAGGTGTGCATGGTGCTTGGTATCTCTATAAATAAAATTTAAATGTTCTCAATGGACACGTCAAAAGGGATTTTTTCCTCTGAATGTGAAGTAAAGTTATAAAAAAATCATTAATCCCAGATCAAGATTCAAAGCTGATGATAATTTCCTAGTAACAGAATGCAGAAATTCATCTCAATTCCAAAATCACAAAATAGCAATTAATACATCACATGGAGTAGGACTGCTCGATAAAAAGCAATACATGTTGAATAATTACCACATTTATATACAAATATTTGGAGCCCATCTACTTCTAGTCTTCAGTCTGAAGCATTAGCGTTTGACGGAATGTTTCTGGATGAGATGCTAATCCAAAACCCAAAGGCCATTCATTCATGCAGGAAACCACCGGATCAGTCACATGCGGCAGTCACATGCATCTCTGCTTCTTAAAAAAGGAAATCTCGTGATGGACACAAACAGATCATCTCTGTTTGCAGCCAGCCAATTGACAGAGGCCTCCACCCCTTCCGATGACCCCGAATTCAAGAGTTCTTTCTCCTCTTGGGAACATCTGCCAGGCCATGAGAGAATCACATTGAAGTGAAAGAATGATGGCATTGGAATGTGAGGGTGGAAGAGTTGTCTCCAGTGATTTTTGGAAGATGGGCGTCAGCGGAGAGTGACGGGCACCATAACCTTTTTTTTAGGTCATAGGAAAGTAGAGCAAAACCACAGTGATTACATCTTTAAAGTCCACATGATTCGTCAGGCATAACTCAGTGTCTTATGAAAATTCAAGTACTAAAAATAACAGCGAAAGGTGTTCTGTGATAAGACCGAGAAAAAAGCAGGTTTCCCAGTGGACTTCTGGTAAATTATTCCCGACAAAACACAGATTAGAAGATTTCAATGACACAGTTTATTTATTACTTGACCTGTGTGTGCGTGTGTGTGTGTGTGTGTGTGTGTGTGTGTGTGTGTGTGTGTGTGTGTGTGTGTAATTGTAAGCATATGATTGTAAAATCTTTGAAATATAGCTCAGTAGTAATACCCTCCCCTTCCTGTACATGAGCATATACTGAGATAAAAATACACAGGCGACCAAGATCTCGGTAACATGGTGAATATAACAATCAAATAAAAAAGTCAACCGATCCTTTGTTGACCTGAACGGGGTTTGCTTTTTTTTTTTTTTAAAAGCATTCCTCATTTCCAGTCAGAACGACTCACACTTGAAATTCTTGATTGAATGAAACCAATGGTTACACAGTTTTCAGGAAAACAAATATTTTTGTTTGTATATAGTTGTTAATATATATAGTTGTATATGTATAGATTTATATTAATTTAAACGCTTTTTAAAAGAGCACAGTAAACACTTTTCACACATGATAAAAACCACCGGATGTGTCTGATTGTTTATGTATAGGCCAAGGGCATTAAAAGAATCACATCCTGGTAATTCATCACTTCACTTCCATTGATCATCACTAGTTCAGAAGTTCAAACATTCTCATAATACGTGACCTTTCAGCTCAATTTCTGTAGTAGAAAGTCATTCAGAAAAAGACTGAACCTCTACATTGCTGTATGCATCTATATGTTGTAATATGTATGCATCTATATTTCTTCACACGTGAACCACACAGAAAGAACCGAACTGAAAACGTTATATAAAGACAGTCGGTCAAAAAACAGAAACACTAAAATTGTAGTCAGTTCTCTGTGTCCTTTTTTTTTCTGTGCCATCAATACCTGAATAGCACCTGCTGGCCCTCACTTTTTTTATACCCACATAGTCTTTGTACAGTTGGCTCACTGGCGACCATAGAAATAGCTAAAGGGCTCCACGTGACATTGGTCCAAGTTGATTCCGCTTCATGTTTGTAAACAGGCACACACAACTCTTGGGAGTCAAAACCACATCTGGGAGTGAGCAGGTCCTTCATGGTCTGTCGTAGTCTTGTTTCACTACTTCTCTTCTCTTTGCTGATAACTTCGAAATCTTCACAACGTCAAGAAAGTTTCAAGCCCAGATCTCAGTCCGGCTGAGGGAAATAAGGCCTTGGAATGCTAGTCAAATACTGAAAGGTTGACAGCTACTCAGAATTGAATACTCCTTGCCTCTTTTGAAAATGAAAGCCCAGGCTTTGTTATAGTTTGCCACTCGAAAAAATGGTATTCATCCAGAGTTGTTGTTGTTGTTGTCCAGCTTTCTGTTTATTTTGTCAGTTTGAAGTCTCTATCATCAATGTTGGTGGTATGTTACTGAACTTCACGCTGTCTCTGACAGGTCCACATGGAATGAGCTAGCAAATCCTCTTGCGGGCTGTAAGACAGAGAAGAGTCATTAAGACAAATGACACTATTTCCCATGTGGCTTTTTAGTAACGGCTCCAAATACAGCTGATTGAAGGATACATGCCACAAAGGACATTCTGTGAAGTTATTTATACACCACAGTGTCTAATACTAAAACCTATTAAAACAATGGTGAAGTTAAATATTTAAACATCTCTGCCTGTATTATGTAAAAAAATATATAGACTGCAAAATTTGTTTTTGAAAGCATAATAAATGTATTACATGTTATTTACTAATAAAAAATATTAGCATCACCACGACCAAAATAGAAGTAATTTTAGCATAGCAGCAACATTTGAATATTTTTTTAGACCCCTTCTGAGCAACACAACCTCTACTGTGCCCCAATGAACCCCGTTTATTTGAAAAGACCAAAATCACCAATCCAAAGTGTATGAAATATATTGCACATTTATCATTACTCTGTGAGGCAGAACAGGAGAGACATTGTTTGGCAGTTTACTAGGTCAAAAACAATCCTTTACCTGAGAGACAGCGCCCAGTCAGCATGCAGTTTCATGGCGGATGGTGGTGTGCATGCTAGTGACTTGATTGGAAATGACCTCTTTACTGAGTGTGTATATCGAATCCATTCTCTACTCTTAGAGCTAATAGATTATTTATGCTATGTGGGAGCTCGGAAATGATTTGTTATCGTCTCCTAATGAATGCTGTAGAACTCTTTGGAGCTGGAAATTCCCTTTCATGTTCCAACTGATATCAATATGGTGCAGCTCAACTTTCCTTCCTGAATGTTTTTGTGTGTTGTTTGTCAGCTTTGCTTGCTACACAAGGGACACATTCTTTTCCAAAATAAAGTGGAATGATGATTTTTTTCCTTGTGGATTTCGAGTCACGTGTCAAGAGTGGATTCATCCAAGTTTTAAACAAAGACAGCACTCAGACAAATGTGTGAGGCGATGTAACATAAAAACATGGGGTGAGCTTGATGTAGATGACCTTGATTTATATGACCATCAGATAGTATAAAAGAATAAATTGGCAAAGGATTTTACAGGTAATATTATAGAGGGTGGGAGCGGGACAAACGGGCCAGAGCAGAATCATGAGTCCAATTTTTCTTTTTTTTTTTTTATTAGTATTTTTTATGTCACATAATTACAGACAACATTTAAATTAGTGGGGAAGTCTATATTGTGAATTTTGGGGAAAAGGAGGGTAAGCATTAATGAATTGCATTTGACATTTGACAAAAAAAAATATTAATTACAAGAGAACATTATAATTATAACACACTAAACTTGCACTTTTAAGCTCCTTAAAAACAGGAGAATTCAAGTTTATTGTCCAGATCAGGAATAAATGGCATATTCAGCACCCCCTCCTTTAGTATCTGTGCTGAACCAGACCAAAGTCAAAGGGTCCTAAGGATTTATCATACTGATACTCACAGAAAAATGTGGATTTGTACGGGAGGGTCCCCCTATCATACTCTTTCCTCTCTAGCGTGCTGGAGCTGTACTGCGGCTGTTGCGGATGGAGGTGATGGTGAAGGCTGTTGTGTGACTGTGACCTTTGACCATCCTTGCCAAAGGTGAAGAATGACTTATTGCTGGACGAAGCGGTGGACGATGTCAAGGCGACTTGGTCGGAGAGGTTGACAGAGGAGGGTACCTCAGTGTCTGGCAGTGTGGCATCCATTCCGGGGACATGGAGGTTGCTGCGATAGTCTGGCCCCTGGCGTCCATCGGATGGGACGAAAGATGGCATCCAGCAGCGGTCGGAGTGGCCCAGGGCTTTGCACTCTTCTGTGCAGTTGGAGAACAGATCAGCACCTGCAATCAGGTCAGTGAAAAGACAAAGAGGAGATTGTAAGCACAATGGGAATGAAGTAGAAAAAGGCAGTAATAGAGGACGCCAAATAATAGTGACCGCAAGTAAGGAAAAAAACTGAAGAGGACAAGCAAGATGGGGGGAAAAGACCGGGGGTGGGAGGAGACACGGATTATGAATCATTTATCTAACAAGAACAAAAAAAGTGTGTGAAAACTATTCAAAGCCAACACCGATTAAACAAATAGTTTGTTTTCCTCTAAACCTCATTCATTCTGTCTGAAATGTGCAATCAAAGTGAGGCAGCATTTTAAAAAGCATCTCCCCAAGTACCGTCGTCTTAAAACACATCCACACAAACAAATCTACAATTATCCCCAAGAAATGTGACACGAAAAGCAACCAAGTATTCACTTGATGGACAAATTACCCGTCCGTGTCAGTCATGCCTATACCACGAGACAGTCTGTAATTCACATTAGGTTACAGCCAAAAACAAAATAGCTCCTCTAAAACGATTATATTAACATGGGGAATGATATAATAGAAGAGGGGGCATGAAAGGGATCCACGTTATGTTAATTACACTCTCTTAGAGAGAATAAAGGGAGGAGGGTGGTAGGATAAGTGTATGAGCGAGATTATAAATGGGGAAAAAAAGAGAAAAAAGAAACATGAACAGAGTCATCATAATAATTACACCCTGCAGCCAATTTTCTCCTGTGCAGATTGGTTGGTGTTTCCCCTGTAGCTGCTAAAATGTGAGAAAGCAATGGAATGGTGTGATCAAAGAATGAGACGGGAGGTTGAGGGCTTACATCAGGGAGAAGGAAGGCAAAGCGATAGAATGAGAATCAGAAAAAGGGACAATTTGCGACCCCTCCACTCTCCGACCCCCCCGAGACCAAAATGGCTTGCCATCAAAGAGCCTGCAGTTGCAGAAATGCACCCTTGTGAACAATGTGACTGCTGACATCGAGAAGATACTATTGTTATCGGCCGAGCAAGTGTACCTAATACTTTGACCAGTGAATGCATGAAAATAAAATGTTTTCATAATAACTTAAACAAATTCATGCAGAGTAATCCAAATATACAGATGGGAACACATATTCAGACAGTAAATGGGTAACTTTCCCCGTTTTTGTTTTCCTATTTAACTTTTCTCTTGCTTGCAGATAAAATTGACTCTCAAAATATCTGCCCATAGTACCGTGAATTATATTTATCCACTATGAATGAAGAAAGAGAAAAGAAAGTGGGACATGTCATAAATGCACCTCGTCAAATGTACTATTTTACTTATGTTTACTTTGACAGGATAATAAATCTCTTCTGTGCTGTGCACCTAACAACTATTTGATCTCCCTTAAACAGGTCACACTGCGAGAAATAAATAAGAACAGGTGGGGAAACCGCTGTATTATTATTATTGCGTATAGAAGTTGGAACATTCCAGAATAGTGTTGTGCTTGAGCCCAATCCTCTGTCACGATCTGTCTGCCCATTGCCATGTGTGGTGTTATGTGTGATTTGCCGTAAACAATTGTTTTGTTTGTTTTTGTCTGACTATAACTTGATAACTCTTTAGTTAATGCTCCATTATTTTATTCTTTCCATTTCAAATATATTCTTTCAGTTATTGTGCTGTCTAGAATCAGGGATAAATAAACTATAGTGTGATTCACCTTAAAAAAAATTACAAAAGACAGGTCAGTCATTTCTTCTGAATGATAATTAAGTAAAGTTGGGTGAACACATTGATAATGGGACCAAATCTGAGCAATTTCCGATCAGCAAAGACACACATTTCGGATGTCTGTAAATAGCTATCTTGACAAATTTTTCTGTCATGTTAAGAATGATTTTTCAGGGCTGAAAGCCTTAAGAAATAGAGAAACAATCATTTCTATTGAGCGTTTGTCTCATGAGTTTCCGTGTCATTCACAACAATCAAAATGACAAGGAAAGAGGTTCCAAGTGCATTATATGAATAGATGAAAATTTCCAGATACTATAGTTCAAGTCCAAACATTTTCTTCCCCTTCCAAGTAATTCCCCTACAATGAAAAAAAAAAAAAAAAAACCTTCACAGCAATCTCTGCCAAGCCTTCACGCATTCCTGGAAGAATTCTTCCGGGATCTTCTGCCTGGACTTATTTAAGTATTGACAAACAATTCTGCTAACTTGCCAAAGCGAGAAGCGAAACTACTGGCGGCCATCTTGCATTGCCACTCGCTAAGCTCGCCTGACTTGAGTACAATTATTTCTTTGCGTTGTTTTTAATGTTATTTTCTTTCTTTATAGGAAAAATATCAGTGTGAGGTGTACAGTTGTACCAATATGTCTGGGAGAAGTGTTACATGCCCATTTGTTTGGTAAGATTCTGATTAAAATGTTCACTTGTAAGGTACATCTCGGAGTTTGAAATATATCTTTTAGGACACCAGCCCTGGAACCTTTCTGACACCACTTGCACTGAACACATAGGCCTACTGTAAGTGAACCGTTGTACAAGCTTCTTTTATTTTATCTGTTCTTCCTTGTATTTTCTGACAGTCTTGATGCCCTGCTACCGCTCACTATGACATGCATTTGGTTAACATGAATGTTGGACTCAATGGTTGTCTGTCATATACAGCACTGTGATCTTGTTCAAATGTCAGCTTTGATAAGCTTCATCCCACCATGAACAGGAAAAGGAGTTTAAAATAAATAATTACTGAATAAGACAATTTTGTGTTTTGTGTTCTCATTATTTTCATATGACAAAGATTACATTTAAATTCGACATGGTTTTAATTCAAATGAAATGTACTCATCTTGCAATCATCTGCCTCTAATTCCAAAGATAAATGTCATCTATGATCATTATCATCTGGTCAAAACTGAGATGTTTGTGTGCACTGTGTTGGTAATAATGCTGCTACTGTAATTCAGGACACATGGGAGCAAGGCAGGCTATGCGACCGCAGTGACCATGAAGTCAGATGAGACACAAGGCTCCCAGACAATCATCAGCGCGGGCCAAACAAAAGCGGGAGTCACAGATTCCCAGGGCAGCAAAGCTGCAGCAGCCATAAGGAACAGAGAAAAAGAGTGCAGAAAACACAGATGGAGAGCGCGATGGCCAAAAACAGACAGGGGGACACTGCAGATGGAACAGGAAGTATGCTTAAATACATACAGAATTGGAGAGTTTGCTGGTATTCAATTATTTGCTTAAACATATTTAAATGGAACTGTTTTATATTAATATGTATGGTTGACCTTTTAATCTCAATTAGAAAAATCACTGGGGATGAAAATTAACAGGGACATGATTTTCATCACGTCAATATTACCCAATTAATTTTTTTTTTCATTATTATTTTTATTTGTTAAGCCTAGTGCAAAACATCTATGCAGAGGCAACTCTATCAACGCCTGGCCTTTAGCCTTTTAATGATTTGTTGACATTTGCGTGTGTTGAACTAGAGCATCCTAATCTTCTTTGGGCAGATAAGTGCTTGACAGTAACAATGCACATTCATCTTAAAATATATCAGTTTTAATCAAATCAAAGCCACCAATGAGGTATTTTATTCTGGAGAAAAAGAGTAAACATAGTGTGCAAAGACTCTGCAACCTGAGAGGGGCCGTTGTCTGCCAGCTTTCTCTTAACCAACAGGGACATCAACACATACATATGTTTGCAAACACATGGCCTTAAAAGTACTCTTATGCCAAGTTATGTAAATGCTTGGAAGCAGAGAGGCAGACAGGCCATGTGCACATGACACCCAGTGGCTGTTGATCCTCATGAAGCACCTTCACTTCCTCGGGCAGGAAGCAAACAACAACCAAAACAGTGAGTGGCAATGACAGTCCCTGCCAACAGCGCTCTCCCTCATCATGACCTCATCCGGCAGGCAAACACACACACACGCACACACTCACACGCACGCACACACGCATACAAAGTTGAGCACATGCACATGGGGTAAACAATGCTACACAATGCAAAGACAATCTACTTTCTAATAAGCCATCAGCACATTTCCACCCGACTATTTTGTTTTTCATTACATCGCTGCGCGTTTCGGAAATCCCATGTTGGAGTGATTTGACTAATTGTACTGCCTGACATACGATCAGCAAGTGGGAGCTGAAGGAAATGAGGGAAAACAAATCCTGAGGGAAAAAAAAATGAGCCACATGTTTGAATACGCTGTGTGGGTACCCAGATTAGACAAACTCAACCCCGCCTTCTGCCCATCCCTGTCCTGCATTCGCCCATCTTCTCCTGACTTTCTCTCTCAAGCTCTCTTCTTTGGTGTCACTTTTTCCACTAAAGAAATCTCTACTGCTGGTTGATGTTGTCTTCTAGCAAGACTATATATATAATTTTATACTTTCTTCTTTGTTCCAGAGAGAATACAGACATGGCCGTATTTGGACAGCAGCTCAAGACGGCAGGGGAGTAGCAAAGCTTTGTGGCATGAGCTGCCCAGTGATGAGTAAACCAGAGACCTCCCGGGGCAGAAACAGAGCAAGATGGCTGCCACTCTACCCAGCAATGACAGAGAGAGAAATTGTTGGGAGCCTCGCAGAGGCAACTACTAAATGTTTTGATGGAGAGCCGAGATGGCCACTTGCCCATATACTGCCTGGTTGATTAATATCCCACCTTACTGTACAGGCTCTGGGTGACTACTGGTTATTGATCTCTGCTTTGTATGTTGTTTGGATGCAACGAGATGTGCTGGATACTTTTAATGAAACCGATACAACATTCACAACTGTCACACCTCCAGTTGTTGCAAAATACAAATGAGCTTTTTAATTGACTATTTCTTTCATGACAATGCATCCATTTTTTAGCCTTTCTTTAGTAGGGTCGGGGTTAGCTAAAGTTAAATATTGTGCAAAAAATACCATTATATAATAATACGACTGTATATACTATTACATCATAATATTTTGCCCTATATTCCCTATGTGAGTTATTGTCTTGGATGTGAGCAAAGGTGGTTGCTAAACCCAGCTCGCTAAATGCCTTTGACAGATCACTGACAAGGAAACATGATGCCAGCTACTAATTCATAATCATCAATCTCATACATTCTTGCCACAGTGATTTAATTGCCTCATTTGTCATGGCGTTCGTTCTTACGAAAATGTCATCATGACGATAATTTTTGTTCTCTCTACCGTCTCAGCATTTGTGTGTGAGATGCCTTTTTTTTTGCTCCTTCGCTCCATTTCCTATTAGGGCGAGACAAGGGAAATAATGCAGCGAGAAGACAGTACCGTATTTGAATAAAACAACCTGAATGAAGGTGTGGGCAAGATAAGGGTGTGGCAGTCAATCACTTGTGCTGCCAATCTTGACACAGCAGTGTTTCACTGCAGACACACTGCTTTCAGGAAAGCTATTTGCACACTTTTAAAAGCATCTGGAGATAACCTCACAGGCACAATCCCTTTGATTTAAAAGAACATCGGGAGCCTTATTTTCTAAAGTGTCAAATGGGTGGCTTGTGTGGTTAGCAAATGCAGGTGTGGGTGACAATTTGCCAACTGCAGATAGTTTTCACTTCATTTTAAGTATTCAGAGGCATACCAAAAGGGACATTGTGATGTGCGGTCCTGTGAGGACAACCTGCCTCTAAACCCCCTTTGATAATTGCTATGCAAAGGCTTCAGAAATGAATTACTGCTCAGCCAAGTGTTGCGGAGATCCAACGTGTGGGGGAAACAGAATGAAGGATGAGACTTTGCCGCACACATGCGTCACACAGTTCTTTGGATGTGTACACACTGGCAAATTTGCTTAAGCAGACAAATTCTGGAGAAATACACAAAACTGATGTGAGGTCTATGCTGGTTTTAGCTCAGGGTTATTCAGTGCATTCTCTTCTAGGAAATATGCACTCAGCACAAATGCATGTTAGCCAACACACCCTGCCCACAGTAAACCAGGAGACATAATTGTGTACGGAACTGGTGTTTACTAATTAAAAAAGACACATCCAGCACTTTAGATGAAAAGATCCATATGAGGTCAAGAAGCAATCTGCAGTGGAGCACAACATATTTGTGGTTCAGCACTATTCGCACATTGTTTTTTAACCTAAAGTCACAATGCAGGGGGCTTGCCTGTTTGATACACACTTGTCTGCTAGCACTAAACAAGGCCATCGGTGGAATCCGTGAGAAAAGCTCAGCAGAACATCTCTAAATCTATGGACAGCTGCCATTTCACGTTCTTCCACTGTGGACCCACCACTTTAAAGTGCTAACTGCTCCATCAGCCCAACAGGCTACGAAGCAGCATACTTATGGGCTGCTATATCGATATCTAAAGGCTGCCCCGGGAGCGCTGGCACCTTTCATATGACTGCTGGGCTTTGCTGTGTTGCACCACTCCAATAATTCATCACTATAATATCATCATCAACAACAAAATTGTTGACATGTGCGTGCTTAGCTGTACAGTAATTTTTTGAAAATGTTATTAATGATATTTAAATGTTTTGGCAGAACAGCTTGTGGTATATTCATGATTCGAACTATAAATATAGGCAACTATAATCACTTTTAGAGGAACATTAATCATTTGCGGTCAGTTCGATCTTTATCCCGGGGAATAGCGAAGGTCTACTGTATACACTGGGCAGAGTGCCAAATATGCTATGACTACAAAGTAAATATATTTCCCTAATACTACTGCTAATACTGACATATCTGTTAAGAGACCACAAAAGCTCACATAAAATCAGATTACATTCTGCGCTATATATTATTATCGCTACATAGAAATACAACTGCAATAATAGTTGGACAGCTTAACGATTCCTAATTTATGTTCTTACCATTTTGGTTCAATTTGTTGCAACTTTCAGTTAGTTAGCCTTTACAGATGTTTATGACAAAATTATTACAGAATGACGCTCCCTCAAATAATGACAACTTTTTCTTGGGCTTGTTTTACAGCCGATGTCTGTCCGAAATACAAACTAACTACTTTTTTGACGGAAGAAATTTAAATGTGTACTGCAATATTAGAAAAAAAACCAATACGACACCATACAACTATAACTACTGTATGAGAAACATAAAAAAATGATAAATGCCAAAAAATAAAAACCTGATATTACATTGGCATACTTGTCCACAAACATAAACAAGCTTTGAAATTTTGAATGCCTCCATATTAAAAAATACCACTCTTCCGTAGAGTGATCATCCGTTCACTTAAAAATTCAAACACAAGGGAAAAGGTGTTGATGCATATTATAAAATACAAACACTACATTATGTTCTCAGACCAGTGCCAAACCCGAGCTGAGTGTACTTGTGATTCGTTATTTTAAGTTTGGCTCTCTCTTACTTACCATGTACCATCCACGCCAAATAAATGGTAAAACCATCTTCCCTATGAGCATCGAACCAAGACTAAGATGTCTTAAAAGATTGTCAATGCTCTCTCATCCTTTTTCTAAAGTTCTTTCTTCTGCTCTGTTGAGTAGAATTGCTGACAGTTAGATAAAGAGTCAGATATTTAAATTGCAACCGCTGCCTGTCTGATTTACACAGTGTGACCTTCCTTAAGTGCTTGAAAAGCAAGAGAAGAGAGCTATGCTATCAGTTGCATGTAGATGTCTTTCTGTTTTGCCTCAGGTGGTAAATAATGTCAAACGCCACAGAGCCTGATGAGTACCGTTTCAGGGTCCTACACCACACATCCAAAGAAGTCTAGTTTATATTCCCAGCACTGATACGATATTTGGCAGACTCAGGTCTAGACGGGGACCTTATATGAGCTGTGTGGAGCGAATCCTCAAAGGAAAAGGGCAATTCAATATGAAATGTGATTTTTGATTGCTCCTCTTTTTGTCTGACTCCACTTGGATCAATAAACAAGTATAAATGCGATTGAATGTTTGCATAAACACGATGACTGCAATCGTAAACTATTTACAAAAAGGACTCTTCAACATTGGAAACCAAAGAGAAAAGGGTACAGCTGTAAATAAACTGCATAGCAAGGTTTATTTTTTAAATAATAGTCAGCGTGGGTATTTTAAATAATACAACTGTTTCTTAGTATCATATTAAGAGGTACAGTTGTGTACCTTTTGGGATACAATTATTATTTATATCTCAAGATATTTTAAAAGGGTATTACTATCAGATATTTTTAGAATCAATTATTTAATCGATTATTTCATCGATGGATTGAATAACTGGATTCCATTTAGTTTGCGTTAAAATGTATAAATTATTTGCTTTGCCAATTAGTGCTTATTAACCAATTATTTTGGCATGAGTGATTAAAAACTACAAAAATGATTTATGTAAATTGTTTTCCAACGTAAAAGTGGATGTTTGTAAATGTCTTATTTTGAACAACAGTGAAATCAGTTCGCTTTCATCAAGGGCTAGAGAAATCAGAGAATTATTACTTTTGACTCAAAGGTTTTGAGAGTCTGAGAGCTTACGTTTTCAACAATCCTTAGTAAAAAAAAATGCCTCAAAACGATTACTTAAATATTAAAATATGAGGGGATTGATTTGATAATAGATTTGTTTTCCGTTTATTGATACATTTTCAGGCCACAAATATTTAATATTATTTCTCATGAGGATAATACAGGTCCATCGTTGGCCCTGAAGAAGGTGTAACAGTAGGAGCTTTAGGTCATCTATAAGAATTTAAGCTATGAAGCTAGAAGGTCAAATATGAGGTCCTGCTGTGGACATACGTTTAAGAAAAAAAATAAGACAGTATCACACTTTGCTGGAAAGATGCTGGTCTCTTTCCAAGATACTGTTGAGTTGCCCTTGAACACGTCACACACACGCACACACACACACACGCTTGATAGGTGTTACACTCGGACCTGCTTGTGTGTGATATGGTTCTATGAGTGGTGTGCACCACAAAATATACAGCAGCATGTGAGATTGAAATCGGATTATAATGCAATCATAAATTATTCACCCCCAAAAAACTATTAATTTTACATTCAAACATGACACCCCCCTTCAGTTTTATTTTTTTACAATTCAGTACTTTAGAATACTGAGGGCCTGATATAGACTGTAACCCTATTTCTTACACTGTCGATTGGCCGACTCGTATAAAAATGAGAAATGCAACAATTCATACAGCTGATTGAAATGCATCTCATTATGTCACTTAAGCTTCAGTGCCTTTCTCTTTCACTTGAGTGAATTTATTGATTAGTGCCACAAAAGAACTGCAGGCCTCACACTTCCTCCATGTGAGTTGCTGTCGCTTCAGTGCCACTCAGTGGAATAGCAGTGAGATGATGAGGAAAGCAAAGAAAAGTTTTGCTAAGCAATCTTTTCACCTGAATGCAATCAATTCCTATTTTGGTTTATGTCATGGATGCCAGCTAACGTCGCATGACCATCCCAGTCTTTCACTGGATTCCCAATTCACCACATCCCATGGACAAACCGGTTATCATGAAAAACATGTATGATGATGTTTAGAAAAACTCACCGGCAGAATGACCCCGATTTGTGGCATCATGGTCACTGTCGCCTTGTTCGCTATCACCATGACCACTGTCTTTGGAGCTCACAATGTCTGCTTCTTGAAATGCCGAACTGGGGGAGAGAGGCATAATACAGCTAGTCACAGAGGTGCAGGAGAACAAAACTAATTCGGGGGTAGAGATGGAGGTCAAGCTACAATACTGGAGGGGGGATTAAATGAAATGCCAGGCAAGTGCAAGCAACCGAGAGCGAGCAAGAGAGAGAGAAGAGAATCAGAACCCCTAACGCATAACTGCATTAATACCGTCACGGCGGCCATCACGATTCTAAATTGGATGTTACACATGGCATGTAATGAAATCCAGTCTTAGAGCTTTAATAGGCACCGCTCTGCCAGTTATGGGACTGGTGCCAAATTGAAGAGCTACATTACGGACACGTTGGGAACCATGTAGTCTCTCAGAGCCACAATTAATGATGCAGAATCCACAAGACTGATACTGATGGGTGTAATATTCAGTTTTATAGATCTGTGAATAGACACTGGTTCCCTTTGGCCAACTAGATGTTAGCGGTCCTTAGGTAGTGAATGGCTAGGTAGTTTGCCTTACTCAGCACATTGCTACAATCGGGCTGTGTGTGCGTGCGTGTGTATTGGGGGTTGTATGTGTGGGTGCACATGCGTAGTATATCTGTGTGCAAGAGAAATAGACTACGTTCTTTTCACTACCTGTTAACACGTCTTGGTCTGTCCACCAGGTAGCTGAGTTCCGCACGTTGGTGTTTATTCTACAAAACCCATAAAAACAAAGCATGTCATTTCAACTAAAAATAGACACAGGTGATCACATCCATTAGAGGAACACAACTGCACATATTAGCGTAGCTTGTTACAAACTATTTACGCGGTGGCATAGGCAGTACGAATGTTGAACGCATCCACTTGCACGCACGCATCCACTTAATGACTGGGTGAGAAGAGAGCAGTGGAGAGTGGGTTAGGAGGCAATTGAATGTGTAAATGATTGAGCCAGCCTACGCTGGGACTGAACAACCTTTGTTCACGCTGCTGCCATGCTGGGTCGTGCAGAGAATACTTAAAGCCCAGCTAAGGCAAGACTGTGACTGGCTGTCTGGCAAAACTCCAGCCACACTGCAATCAACAAAAAAGCTTCGAGTCCTCAAAGCTCTCCAGTGCAAAACGCACAGGCTGAGCACAAAATGGGGCCACCAACTCACTTATCTCTTTTCGTCTAATGTTTGCCGCCTCAATATATTTTGGCAGACTGAGTATATGCAGTATATGAATCATTCTTGGGAGAAAAATGGACATAATTAGAACCATCTATGTCCTCCACATAGCGAGCGTATTACTTGATTCTTTTTTATGCAAAAATTCCAATAAATGAAGTTGCTTAGTAG
Organism: Syngnathus acus; assembly: GCF_901709675.1. Lineage (NCBI taxonomy): Eukaryota > Metazoa > Chordata > Actinopteri > Syngnathiformes > Syngnathidae > Syngnathus > Syngnathus acus. The sequence continues at coordinate 11,404,510 of NC_051087.1, read as the reverse complement.
AGTAATTTCCGTGAATAAAATTGACTGATGATTTCTATCACGTTAATTTCAAACGGCCTTGAAGTTAGAATACACAGTTTACATGCATTATGGGTCTGTCTGTGCACTTTAAGGCAAATTAAATCATAAAAAAATCAAAGCAATAATTTAAATAAAATATACTTTGATCCACAGTGTAAATAAAGATAAACAGAGTCAGAGTGACAGGAACTCACATGAGCTCTGTCTGCTTTAGCTGACACGAGTGAATAAAAACTAAAGGGCCACGGGAGATTTAACAATTGACATGTCCAATCACCATTAGGTATGATAATGATTAAAGGCCACAGAGCAAAACAATCAGTCAATACAATTTTCATCTTTTGAAGGGCTTTGCTTTGACGTGATTTCAATAGAAAACATGAAACAAATGGATTTCTGCCTATATATTAAATTTTAATATTGTAATGCAGCTGATCGGAGAAAAAATATGGATTCTTACCTCACTGGAAAGAATACTGCCGTTGGATATGATGTCTGGTTGTTGGTCGCTGTAACCAGTAACTAAGGCGCCACACGGGTTGGTGTGGTCCGTATCGGTGCTTCGTGAGGGGCTGCATGGCTTCAGGAACATCAGATCAGTTTTGGCCGATTCTGGTGTCAGACACACTTGGTAGCAGTAGGAGTTCTGATTCTGGTGATGATGGGAGCCAAATCCACCTCCGACACTGCCGACTCCTGACTCCTCCACGGGCACCTGCCCCACAGGCCCAACGCCTGATGTCACATTGGTACTCTGAACCAACATGATGTCGGACTTACTCAGCTTCTTCTGCTTGCGGCCTCGAGCGTGCCTGCTGCAACAGGAGCCGCAACACATGCAACAGTCACCAGCTAATAGGCAGGTGTACAGGTTGAGTTTCTTGTCCTTTTGGCAACGCACGGCCAAGACAATCATGGCCAAGAGGAAGATAAAGGACACCGAGCCGAGGGCTATGATGAGAATGAGCGTCAGGTCGAGAGAGGTCTCCTTTGCCTTGGAGGCAGAGCCGCGATCTCCACTGCGACCTTCGACCACACTGTCCACTAATATCACACTCACGCTGGCTGACGAAGAGAGGGGGGGCTGCCCGTGGTCCCTCACTTCTATTAGCAGGTCATAATGGCCCTGAGAGTCCCGCTTGTGAGAGATCCGGCGGGCGGTCCTGAGCTCCCCCGTCCTCCAGTCCATCCGAAACATGCCCATCTCGTTGCCACGCGAGATGCTGTAGGATAACCGAGCGTTCTCGCCGTCGTCCGCGTCCATGGCCACGACGCGTGTCACAAGGTAGCCAGGCTCAGCAGACCGTGGCAGGGGCTCCTTAGCAGTGCCATTTTTACCAATGGGGGCTATGACAGTTGGGGCGTTATCGTTTTGGTCCACTATGATCACGTTCACAGTGGCATTCGAGAAGAGCTCAGGTGTTCCTGTGTCCTTTGCCTGGACCATGAAGCTGAACTCTTTGAGCTGCTCATAATCGAAAGAGCGCAGTGCGTAAAGGTAACCGGTGTCCTGATTTATGGAAACATAAGTGTCCACAGACATGCCCTGTATGTCACACTCCAATATGGAGTAAGTAAGAAGAGCGTTCTGTCCAATATCAGGGTCTAAAGCGCTCACAGCATGAATGAAAGCCCCGGGCACATTATTCTCGGTCACATACACGTCATAAACCACCTGCGTAAAACGGGGCGCGTTGTCATTCTCATCAGAGACGTGCACTTTTATGGACTTGCTGGTGGCAAGAGCGGGCTGCCCCTTATCTTTTGCCACCACCGTGATGGTGTAGGACTCAGTTGTCTCACGGTCCAGCGGGCCGTCCGTCACAATAGTGTAGTAGTTCTTAAAAGACGACTTGAGCTTGAAAGGGACATCTCCCAGGATCTCACAGCTCATTAAACCGTTCTCGCCCGAGTCCCGATCCGAGACGCTGAAAAGTGCAATCACGGTGCCGGGGGCATCCTCCTCGCTCACGGACTCGGTCACGGTACTGAAGCCAATCTCAGGAGTGTTATCGTTCACGTCCACGAGTTTCACGAGCACTTTGCAATGAGCGGGGACAGCATTCGCCCCCAAATCTTTTGCCTGCACGTAAATCTGGTGTGTGTTGCTCTCCTCATAGTCCACCTCACCGGCCACCTCTATTCTGCCTGTTCTCGCATCAATGCTGAATAAGTCTTTAATCCGGGGGGTGTTGTGGTTGCTGAATGAATAAATAATTTCCCCGTTTTGCCCCTCGTCGACGTCGGTGGCGTTGAGCTGAATTACTTGGGTGCCCACGGGGGAATTTTCGCGCAAGTTAACAGAGTAGACGGATTGGTCAAAAGTGGGCGCGTTGTCGTTCGAATCAAGAACTTTAACGACGAGGAGCGCGGTTCCGGTGCGCTGAGGGTTACCTCCGTCCACCGCGGTGAGTACGTAGCGGTGCACAGCTTGCAGCTCCCTGTCCAGAGGCTTCTCCAGCACAAGCTCGGCGAACTTGTTCCCGTCACTTTGAGTCTGCACGTCCAGGTAAAAATTGTTATTATTGGTGATGGCGTATGTGCTGAGAGCATTTGCGCCCACGTCCGGGTCGAAGGCGTTCTCCACTGGGAAGCGCGTCCCGGGGATGGCGCTCTCGGATATTTCCACCGAAATGTCCGTCTCGGGAAACCTGGGTGAATTGTCGTTGATATCCATCACTTCAATCTCGACGCGAAAGAGTTCCAATGGGTTGTCCAAAAACACCTCCAGGTGCAGTAGGCACGGGATGGTCTGCTTGCAGATTTCTTCGCGGTCAATTTTCTCTCTCACCACAAGTGCGCCGTTTTCTAAATTCATTTCCAGATAGGGTGTCCGTGAATTAGGCACAGTCCGAAAATGGCGAGCGGAAAGTTTGGTAATGTCCAGCCCCAAATCCTCTGCAATATTTCCAACCACGGTGCCGGGCTCCTGTTCCTCTGCCACCGAGTAACGGAGCTGAGAGAGCGCTCCATCCAGGATGGAGACCAGAAAAAGCAATCGAATCATTTCTGCTTTCTCCCTCCAAGTGCACTTCAAGAAAGGAAAAGTTGTTTAAAAAAAAAAAAAAAAACTGTTACTCCTTACTTTTTACAAGCAGCGCGCATTCCCAAATTATCTTCCTGCAAAAACGCAGTGAGATTAAAAGCATAACAAATTCCTCTCCTTTGAGTCGGGTCGTATAACATTTAGTCGTTTGAGCGGTGTGAAGCACAGCCATCTGATCCGAGCGCCTCTGTTTTAATCAACTCCGCAACGCGCGGTTGAGTTTTGGCGTCAGGCTGATGCATAGCCAATACTTCCTGCGCGCAGAAACACACTGAGCCCTTCTTCTCAAAAAGTGACCACAAAACAGGAAATTACTGGCTGGTAGATGGGAGGAGGCAAGAGAGAAAGAGAGAGGGAAAAAATGCAATTTCTACATGAAAACTATGACGAACAGCAGAGCGCTTTCCCCCCCAACCTCGCTGCGTGAATGTAATCAGTGTGTCCGTGCGCTCAAAGCGGATGATGTTCTCAGCTCGGCTTCTGTCAGGCGAGTGTGAGCAGCGGGTTGGTTTTGCGCACTGCTTCTTTCCCCACCAGCCAATGGTGAGCTCAAAGACCGCGCGTAATGCCACCTGATTGGGGCTGCGCGACGCCAGCCAGCGCGCACACTGGAGCCTCTTAACAAAACCAGTTAAGTGCAGTTGCGCTCCTCATCTCGTCTTCCCCTCATCTCCTCCAGGCCAAGCCTTGGTTTGGCAATGTAAATCTTCTACACATTCGGCAAATTAAGAAAGTCCAATAATAGAAACGATCGAAACCAAAGGGGCTGCCCAATAAAACCCATGCAGCTGTCTAGGGAATGCTGTTTTGGTACCTGTTAAGGCTTGAATTATTCAAAATGATTCGATTTAGCATCAAGATGTAATGTTGCCAGTAGCCAGTGGTGCAATTATTTTAGAATGTTTTCGCAGAGCGTGAGTCATATATTATGCTCACAGCTACGGGCCACAACAGAAATATCCAATGCTGGTAAAGCTACCGACTAAACTCCACATGGTGCTTCTTTTCCATTGTCAGGACGGTACTCAGAGCTCGTGTTCAAGGGGAACATTTCCCATGTTGTTGGGAAGTTGTCACTAAAAGGGTTTCCCATCTAGTACGATCACACATGGGTTGCTTTAATTTAGTTTAATGAAGCATTATGCTTTAGTCCCACCGTGATGCTAATAGCTTGGAGTCTATTAGTTCCCCTATCTTCCATTTCTTATCATTAACTCTTCTCACATGCTGGCCTTGGTTGTATGTGTGTGCAGTTGCATCATGTGCTCATTTCATTGACAATGAATATATTAAGTACGCAAATGGGGGGTTTCCGAGGGGGGCATACATATTTCACGTAGACTTGTGCGCAGTTTTGAGACAGTGATAACAAAGATGATGAATAGGGGTGTAATTGAAATTAATTTGCATAAGTCTCCAAATCCAAGTGTAATAGACGGGGCGCAACAATATCGACCATAATGCAAAGCGACGTGCCCATTGTGGAGTGGATTAAACAGCGATTCTGCAACTAGCCACGCAAGTCACAAGAAACAAAGAGCAGACGTTGGATAAATTTTCACCCATGTCTGAGCCAGAGCTGTGTGACTGAATCGAACTGACACTAAAGTGGTCTCTCTCTCTCTCTCTCTCTCTCTCTCTCTCTCTCTCTCTCTCTCTCTCTCTCTCTCTCTCTCTCTCTCTCTCTCCCTCCGCCTGTAACAAGCTATTTTAGAGGCCAACGACGCCCCCTGGTGTCTGCTTCCCCCCCCATCCATTTTCAAACACTTATTCATCAAGTTCATGGTCAAGGGTGGGCTGTAGCCTTAAACGCAGACCTACATGATCACAATTTGTATTAATAAGATTTTTTTTTTTTTACCATTTATCTTAATTTTATGATGGACACCTGCACATGATAATAAATAGGGACAAACTTTGGAACCTACCTGTCCATTTTGTGTCTCGGATTAGAGCAAATAGTTATATAGATAGCAATGGCTGTGAAGATGACGCACAAAAGCCCAAACAGACATAGAGATGATGGTTAATGATGGTTTATGTCACCATGGTAAAGTAATGGAAAGTGAATTTGAAGTGATTTTTTTTCTTTACAATGCGACCCCACTCGTAATCTAATTAATATTGTGTTTGTGGAAAATGAGTTAAGCAGCAAAGCCTGACCGTTTTTATCCATCTTTACCATCCCACTAATATACACTCTAGCCTTGAGGAGGTAAAGTTAATTGTTTGATGTGCAGTGACTTGTGTATTCACCTATTTGCAGATTTGTTTTTGCAAACCTCACTATTGTCACGATTCGTCCCCGGTTTCTTTATTATGTCTGTTACCATGGATTCTGTTCGCGTCGCCCCTCCCCTCCTGTGTCACCTCAATCAGTGTAACCACAGTCACCTTCCTCTTGTTACCTTTTTTGTATTTAAGTCCTGTCTGCCCCTCACTCCCAGTCGGATCATTGTTGTCGTCACGTCTTGATGTCGTCACGTCTGTAGTCTTCTTGTCTCACGTTCCGGTCAGTCAGTCCAGTTATTGTTTTGTTAAGTTGTGTCAGTTTGCCTTTTGAGTTTGCTCAATAAACCCTGGTCCAAGCTACATTTGGTCACCCTGCTCCATCCGCTCCATGACAACTATGAGTTGGAAAACTCACTTAATTGCAGTTTTTATGCTTTGCCCAAAGCCGTGCGTAAAAACAAGTAATCATACCTCGACGTAAGATTTCCTAAAGATATGAATTTTCCAATATACGAAGTGCAATTCAAACATAGTGTCTTAACATATGAAGAAAAATGCTATTCTTTGTGAGGTTCGAACAGTTAACACAATTATGACTAACTAAATTGCTATATATCTATGCGCTCCAAAACATCACAATGCATCATGTTTAGAGTTAGTCCCACTATTTTGTCTGAAAGACTAGAATTAGGTGGCACAGTAGGCGCCCTAGTTACCACGTCCGCCTCACCGTTCAGAAGTGCAGGGTTCAAGTCCGACTACAGCTTTCCTGCGTGGAGTTTGCAAGTTCTCTCTGTGCCCGAGTGGGTTTCCTCCGGGTTTCCTTCCACATTCCAAAAACATGCATGGTAGGTCAATTAAACACTAAATTGTCTGTAGGTGTGATTGTGAGCGTGAATGTCTACGTCTATGTGCCCTGTATTGGCAGTCAGTTCACGGTGTCTCCAACATGCCCGCAACCCTCATGAGGAGAAGCGGTTGGGATGATGAATGAATCCTAGAATTAAGAAATAGGGCAAAGAGGTTTATATGACAGCAATGATATGCAATATGTTCCCTTGAACTCAGTGTGTAACTTAAGTGGTCCTCTGCATCATTAAAGTTACCCACCCCTGGTATAAGCTCCAGATGCTGCCACAGATGACGGAACTGATACAAATCTCAAATGTTGCAGTTCCAGTGATATGTGGAATGTGCATACCTGCTGAGAGCCAAACTATGTTGCAGAGAATGTTGCATATCTTCTCCGCCCTGGTCATGTGTTTGATCTTGGCAGAGAACTCGGGGGCTCCAGGTTTGCGTTAAATTTCCAAAACACACAGGATGTAACTCTAAGAAATCATAAAAAATCTAGAGACAGGAAAAGTCAAAGATATTTAAAAAATGTTCAGGGAACAAAGCAAAATTGAATTGAAAATTTACTTCCTCAACCCCATTATGTCAAATTTAAGCTTACCACGCTTAGAGTGTCCACTTGATGCTGGAAATTGCACATTATGGCTTGATTTCTTTTTTCAGCCACTCAATTACCACCATTTAGAAGGTTTGCTCTGCAGCTACTGGGCATCTCCCAAGTAGAACAAATAGAAACACACACACAGACACACACACATGCACACACGTAAATCAGCATCAATCACAAAATGATCATATAATACTAAAACCATCGATTTTACCAGCCTGTATCAGCTCCAAGGACTGAAAGTAATGTAAATGTTCTGCTTGTGTCTGAGATTTGTTTAAACCCCTTTTAAACCTGTATGTATGCACACTGATTCTTCTACTCACACATTTTTGTCAGGTCACTGTTGTCGCATCATACACACTCACCAACATCCTCCATCCAGGACGAAAATCTTTCTGTGCCATCAGAGTTTGTATGTGTATTAAAATGGTACAATACATATTTCTCCAAAAAGGGATCCATTCGATCAAACTCCATGAAATGATCTTGGAAAAGATATTGGCCCCTTCTCAAGGTTTATCATTTTTGCACGGATGTTTTTTTGTTTGTAGTTTTTCCTTGCTCCCCTGGGGGTTAAGATCCGGGGATGTTGTTAATATTTGTCAACTGTGGGCATGTGAAGCCCTGTGAGACGTTTGTGCGATTAAGGGCTATATAAATGAATTTGACTTGACTCACTCGTTTTGACACAAACCAAGTTATAGCTACTCACAATATAATGTTTTGTTTGTTTTCTTGTATGTTTTACGGAAATTTGTTCGGTACCCAATGTTTTTACGTGGGACTTTACATACCTTTTACTGTACTAAATGATGACATTAATTTCAAAATACCTCTACTTTCTTCAGTTTTTGAGATATTTTTAAGTTCCGAGCTAAATAAATCATGTATCAGTACACCCATACGCCAAAATTCTATATACTCGTGTCACACTTATTTATAATTTGGTTGGCGAGAAAAACATCATGGTCATCATTCTGTCTTTGTGGTGAAAAATGACTCATGCATTTTTGAGAGATTATACAGGATAATAACCAGCTGTTTTGGAGGGGGGTACAAACTAAGGCCAGTTGGTTGGCAATGCTGAGATAGGTATTACAATTTCATAATATGAACAAAAATGAAATTAAGACATCATTAAGTGGGTTAGTACCCAAAGGATATACCTCATGTGTATGACAGAGTCCTCCAATAAGCCATTATCTTAAAAAAAAGCTACTTTGGAGAGTGTAATAGAACTGAGTTGTGGATCTATGAAATAGTAGTAAAGGAGAACAACAGTGTCAATTGAAGTCTGTAATGTTTGCACTCAAAGAGAATGTCATCGAAGTTAATTGCATGAATTCACTATAACAAACAAACTGCATCTTGTTAACATTTATGATACACATTGATTTTCAAACACTCCATGCTCATAAATGCTGAAGTGTTTGTGAAATGAACAGAAAAGTCAATAAACAACCAATGTAGATGAAACTACTTCAGCAAGCCTGACATTTTGACATCACCAAGGCCTTCCCTCATGTTGAGTTTCATGTTACACATGTAAAATGAAATGTACAAATCGTCCAATGGAAAACTTGATATAGCTGCATAATGGGAAAAAAACCCACTTTCTATTCGAGTTCCAACTAAGGATTAACAGTAAGAGTGGAGTGCACCCAGATCAAGATGTACAAAATGGATGGTTGTACCTTCAGCTCAAAGTGACTGTGTGTGTGATCAGTGTCTGTCCCAGACAGCTGCAGGGTGACTCCTGGGCCTTGGGGCTATTACTCAGTCTGATGGATGGAGGGACTGCAGAAGGAGTGGTGGTGAGAAAATGTAAAGGGCGGTAGGAAGGAAGTAGGGATAGATGGGGCTCCAAAAAAAGGCAGAGACAGTACATTGGGGCAGGATGAGAGAAAGGTTGGTGTGAATGGAAGAACAGGAGCCTCAAGAGGATGAGGTGCTAAATTGCGTGGAGTAGAGTTGAAGAAAAAAAAAATTGGTGGGGGGATAGCAATCTGGGTGATGTACTTGAAAGCAGTGAATGGTGCTGACATGAAAAGGGTTGAAGAGCACAAAATGAAGCTGGCATTATTTGAACAAAGAGGTTGATCATTATGATTTCTGGTTACCGAAAAATGAATTTTTAAAATACGGAGAATTTACTTGCCTAACATTTCAGGGGAGGTCATTTCAGAAAGAAAGACTAGCAACAGAAAAGGCTCAATCCCCTCTTAGGCTCTGCTGAGTCATTTCTAACTCCATCACTTGGATATAGAAATTGTAATCACCTTTGGTGAGAGGAGTTCTCGCTGAGATGAAATACTCGGGAAAAAGGAGCACTGGGGTCTTCAATGTTGCTTGCATCTCTGCATATCATAGAATTCCCAATTTGCCATGCAAATCTGCACCTTTTGAGTGAGCAGCTACTTTGAGGCAATGTCAGACAACATTGGTCAATGGTAAATTTAAATTTGTGATGGCTTTGTGGCCCTACATCTACATTTGAAACTCATTTTAAAAATACCTTTACTTTTTTCTGGCATGTCAATCTTTTGAGATATGTTTTACCTATAAAAGTTTTCAAAATATGGATTTTATAATTCATTTGTAATGTGTTGTGACACCGTTTTAGAAAAATCCACCTGTTGCTTCACCTAACCTTTATTTCATAGAGTGAATAATACAAAAGGTTTTGCTGTGTTACAAATGGTATTATTGTGATTATATGATTACCTTGACTACCTAAGGAAGAAAAAGAGAAAAAAAACAGTCAAATTGGGAATCAGTTAAAAAAATTAATCTAGAAAAATTTACTTGCATGTCTGATTGGAAAAAAAATTGTGAACCAGTCTGTTACAATCATGGATGAGAACATCGAGATGACGCAGCAACACAAAGTACTTAGTTATACACTTGATGAATTGACTGGACTGGACGAAAGCACCAACAGAATGGAAGGGAAAAGAGAAGGGAACAAGCAGACTATTTACCAAAGAAAGTTCCAATCCTTCAATGTATGCACCAAAATGATATTTCAACACTCAATAAGTGCCTTGGATTCTGTTGTTGTCTACAAGATAAGTTCAAGTTGACAAGCCTTCATCAAAGTTCAACAATTTACGAGAAGTATTTTAGACATTTTTACCGCATTTATTCTACAACGGTCAAAAAGGCTTATTTCGGGAGCTGATCTGTATCATACAGTGGCCCAACCCTGATCATGTCTGCTCAGCCATTGTCAACCACGTGTTAGATTAAAAATCAGTAGGTACCTTCTGCCTCATTCAGAGGAGAGTAGTCACAGCAGCCATCTGCATGTTTCCACAAGTGGAAGTTGACCCCAAAGTGAGGAAATGATAAGAACGTTTGTGGTGGCATATGCACATTGCCAAACACAAACACCTCTCTGCCATACACCTCACCAACAACTTCAGGGAACAATTACATGTAAGTAGTCTATTGTTTATTGGAAGGTAATGTTTATATAATGCTAATGACTTTCGCCTCTTGCAAGAGACTATTTAATGAGAGAAAGCAGTGTGGGGGTGAGAGTGAACAGGTTTCGAGGATCACCTCTGCAAACTGGTTAATCAGTGCACAGGGTCTTTGGTGTTTGTTTTACAAGGCTGTGGAAACAGATACTCATGGAGCATTTTTAGATAACTAAGCAAGAATGTTTCCACATCAATTGGAAATTTTCAACAACTGCAGGAAATGTGGAAAGTTTCAACGAGTCAAGGGAAGGTGGAAGGTTTTAACAAAGTTAATGATTCTAGTCAACATTCCAACATACGATCAAAATAATTTGTCAACCCTAACAGGCAGGTAACAAAAGAATTGCTTGGTTGTGTGCCATCCATCATCTATCCATCCATCCATCCATCCATCCATCCATCCATCCATCCATCCATCCATCCATCCATCCATCCATCCATCCATCCATCCATCCATCCATCCATCCATCCACCAATCATCCACCCATCCACAAATCATCCATCCATCCATCCATCCATCCATCCATCCATCCATCCATCCATCCATCCATTTGACTCATTTCCCTTTCTGAGCTAGCATGCGCATATGGCCTGAATTGTAAAGAATGTAGTCTATTTGTTATCAGTCATACTTTACTTAACTTGCTGTCATGTAATACAGAGACTGCGTAGGCCAGCTAAGTGTTTAGCAAATCCACTGGGGAATTGGTACTGCTGCTTTGGCATCTTGCATAAATGCTGCTGATTTTCCTAAAGCTGGCTCCACTTAGGAGCATCATTTGTCTTGCAAAAAATGGGTATTGCTGTATTCATTTACGGCGGCCCTTTCTTGTTGTATGAATGTGGAATGTTTGGGTGAGTGAGGTCTTCTTTTGAATGATAGCTATATGATTAGAAATGGTAATTCAAATGACCAACTCACCACAAATGCTGTGATGTGAAAAGTAGTCGGGTCATTTTTCAAAACTTCTACTGTAATCTGTTTTCACACTGTAAGCAGTGCATGTGAAGCATGTGAAGTAATGTTACTTTTAGCAGTCATTTTTAAATTCAGTCTCAGTTTTAGACCAGTTTGTATTGCGCTTGTTAGTTTTTAGCACATTTTGTCCATCTCAACTTGTTTTTCATCTAGTCAAGTTTTAGTCTATAAATCGAGAATTTTAGTCAACATCAACAACTAGATGAATTGTATTAGTATGTTTTAGTTTTAAGTTCGCATCCAGGTACTAGGTTAGCTTATACTTCTGTCTGCTTTAAACATATCAGTAGTTTTAGTACAAAATATAATTTATTATTATTATTATTATTAAAATATGCTACGTGGGCTCAATCAGCCCCAATGGAAATGGAACATTTTACTCCTCTGTTTCACCAGAAATTTTGTTGTCATAAACCTGGAGCTCACATCAAGATTTAAAAATAATCAGCTGATTTCCAAACTCTGAGATCCTACAAGTGGTGAGAATAAAATTACGGTACAAAACGTACCCTGTGTGGTGTGCAACCACTCAGCTAGAGCAACACATCACACATCATTCATCCTTGAATATTCCCACGTTGAAGAAGAAATTTTGCAAAACCTTCTGAGATTAAACGGGACTACAGAGTATACAAACAGACAGGACAGTGAAGCGACTGTTTAAGGTTTGTTTTTAGTGTGAATAAAGCGTTGGTCAAAGGAGTGGAAACAGCATGAGCAGGAAGTTTCTGTTGCACAGTGACTGCTCTGATTTTGGATTCCCCTTTGCACTTCCGCGCCACTGCGTCACCTTGCTTTCTGATTGGCTCACTGTCAACCTGCTGTGTGCTCGTTTGTCCTCGGGGGACATCACACATGGTGTGAAGTTGGGCCAAAAACGTCCAACATGTTGAATATCCCCGAATTGAGGTCGGACGCCATCCCGAGCGGCCTCGATCAGTCTGAGCACAGCGCACATGGTATTTCTGTTAAGTTTATCCTTGGAGTTATTATGAGAATTTGAGCCAACCTAAGATTGGATGGAGAAAGTTGTGGGGAAGAATCGTGGTCATTAAGAATCTGGGGGCCAGGGGGTTTCCCCTCTGCTGTCTGTGCCCATGAATGTAACCCTTGTCTTACAATGTCTTACAGAAACAATAATGATGATGTCACCTGAGGAAATTGAGGAAGAAAGTGAAAAATGGTGCTCAACATTTAAAATGCAGTGATTTTTTTAGGGTGAGGGAATAACATATACAGTATTCACACACATTAACTGTATTATCTTTACAATAATCAACACCCAATAGCTTGCCTTAAAGTTTCCATCTCAACTGTACAGCACAAACCGCATGATATTACTTTTATTAATTTCCACCAAGCAATAAGTGTGCGTCTCAGTTTGGCCCCTGGCTCTGACGTGCTTAGCCTGAGGTCTGTTTGGTTATGGTGATTGTCTCCTCACAGTTTCAACATATACAAAACTGCATTTTCCAAGTCTCCCTAGACACTAGCCTGATCCGAGTGCCAATATTCATCTTTGCTGGAACTTTGTTCTCCATCTAATGCACTGGCCTTTTCCTCCCAGGGTTAGGTGAGGCCCCCTTCATCACATTCCTCCCACATGCTCTCTTGCTCTTAGAAACAATGAAAGCTGTAGTCCAGTAAAGATAGCAGAGATGCTTAACCAAATATAAAATGTTCAATATTCATGTGTAGATTGCATTGCAAAAGACACTAATTGCGTATAATAATAGTTTAATAAAGTATAGCCACAGCAGATATTAAATTCAGCCTGTTTCCTTTCACCCTGCAACCTCACTTATCACCCATCTAAACCACATTTAAACCAGAAACCGTATAATAATAGTTTGATAAAGTATATCCACAGTAGATATTAAGTTCAGTCTGTTTCCTTTCATCCTGTAACCTCACTTATCACTCATCTAAACCACATTTAAACCAGAAACTGCTGTGTTATGTTGGTGGCATGATATTGTATGATTTTTTTGTGTTCATGCAAACCTTCTCTCTCAGGAATGTCCATCCAATATTAGAGACGAGAGAGAGAGAGAGAGAGAGAGAGAGAGAGAGAGAGAGAGAGAGACCTTCAAAAGACTAGCCAAATTATAAATGCTTCAACTTCAAATTACTATGAAGGATGCTCTTGCTCTTCTTTGGGCTTTTTCTGATGTTTGAGCATAGTCTATCTTTATTTATTCAAGCATTGTTGCATTAAAAGTTCATGACATAGAATTGGTTTTGCAGTATTTTTCTGTGTAACTCAGTGTATCCACAAACCTCATAATCACTGAGATACGGGCTTGCTTTTTTTACTGTATTAAAGCCTCAAAACTCTGGCAGTCAATTAGGGAACGCTGTGGGTGTCAATGGAGTGAGGACGTTTGCTTGCTGGTATTATAGCTAATTAGCCCAAACTCAATTCCCCTGACGGAGACGGAAGCACAAATGTATTGTTGTGGTTTCAGTGCCATTCAGGTGGTATCTCTTGAGTTCCAATGCCATAATCCTCTTCTCTACATTTGTTTGGATAAGGATGAAAAAGGGGAGTTAATTTGTATGGTTCAGTTCAGACTTGGATGAGTTTGCAAGGGAGAGGTATGCTGAGAGTTTACTAGAGTACTTTATCTGTCCCTTGGTTTATGGCTGCCGGTGCTGTCATGGGTCTCTTTTCAGGTCTGTCAAGTGTACTTAATCATTGCTAAATTAATTCATTCATTCTCACCAAAACAATTTGTGTGCTATCTGCAGGAAATATGCAGAGTGTTTTATGACCATTCTTGTCAATGTCCTTCCGTCATTGGTCAAAATTGAAGTGTGTTAATGTGTGCAGTTTTAACACACCAAGATGTCATTCAGTTAATCACTACCCGAGAGAGAGAGAGAGAGAGAGAGAGAGAGAGAGAGAGAGAGAGAGAGAGAGAGAGAGAGAGAGAGAGAGAGAGAGAGAGAGGGGTGGGCGAGCAGGTGGACAGACAGACAGACAGACAGATAGATAGATAGATAGATAGATAGATAGATAGATAGATAGATAGATAGATAGATAGATAGATAGATAGATAGATAGATAGATAGATAGATAGATAGATAGATAGATAGATATGTTCTGAGGCACAGTGAAATTGCTGTTGGAACAAAGGACCTCCTGTAGTGCTCGGTATCAAGATGAGCCGCCTGCTGCAAATGTTGCTCTGTTGCACGAGGATATAGTGAAGAGGTTGGTCACCCTTTAATACATTAAACAGCTTTAAATATTTTCGGGCACTATTTTGCCTCCAAAATTAAATCGTGTTGAGGCAAGATATTATCTGTTCCACCATTTCCTTGGAGTTGAATAAGAGAAGCAGTAACTGAATGTCTTGAGTCTCTTAATCTGATTATTATTTTACCAATTAATTGATGAATCAGTTTTTCATTTTAATTTTTATTACTTTGTTAAAAAACAGGACATTACTTCAAATTGTGCAATTATAAATTAATCATGATTCAGTTACTGGTTTAGTCCTGTCAGAAAACAGGAAAAAAAATATTTGCCAATGTTTTATTTAGATATAAAACAAAAATACTCTGCTTCCTTTCATCAAGGAAGACAGAAAAAACATTTATAAAGAACAAATAAGTAGGAATGAAAAAGACATTGAGGCTTGTCATCCTAACGACAGTACAACGGAACAAAAATAAATAATGTCGGAATGGAACACGGTGACCATGTGCAGCTTGGACGAGGCTTTATTGAAGGGAAGGTGAATTGTTGAAAACAGAGACACAGGCGGGGCAGAGGCCCATGGACAGTGGGCAGGGAACAGAAGTCCACTCGAACCAGGAACAGATACAAGAAGTGGGTACTGACCCTGAGCCTACACAATAGACCGGTGGGAATGCACAAATCGAACAGGAACAGCAGGGGCAGAAACAGAGAGAAACATAATTAACAGTAGACACCGAAAGGGAGACCAGGGTTTAAATACAAACGTTAAGTTTGCGGCTGGGTGTCATGTGGCAAGGGCACATGACAAAATATTATATTAGAGGTTAAAAGCTATGACGGGAAAACACATGGCAAAAGTATATTGAGGTAATGAAAAATTTTAAATCTCGCTTTCTGAGTCACTTATTTTTCTTCAAATGAATGCCAGCATCTCACTTCAGAAAAATAACTATTTTGTCAAATGTACAAAATATGATTTTTATTTTTTCATGCTTTAATTATTGTATAATGTTTAATTACTGCACTTGTGACCTAACTAGATTGCATGTGACATCTTCTTTGTTTACTTTACAATAGTTCTTTAAGTCGCTACTTTGTTCAGTGACCTCACTTTCTCATATGCATTTTTATGTCGTTTGCATTGTACATTGACTATTAGCAAAACTTGCAAACAGGCAAATATACATGTGAAAAGTGATTTAATTGATAGTAGAATAGAAGAGCACTTAAAAAAGTGCTTTTGAAAGTCTGTAAGGCCATTAGTACAACGCATTACACTCTCCCACTAGATTGTTGACGATATAGTAAGTTTAGTCAGCTGTAACATTTTCCCTCTCTGGGAGGTGATGAATGGTGCGTCTGGACAGTGCTATTGCGGCAAATAATTCTTCCATTAGTGTCCTTGATTCTTTCATACTGCAGAAACAACTTTATGCAGTCTACAGGGAAAATTCTTGCTAAGTAATATTAATATGAGTCAAAGGCCCTCTTCATCTCAAGTGCTTTATTTTACTTTATAGTCAGCAACATAAATGATACTCCTGGGATTAGATTCTTAGATTCAATTTTGTAATGTTGATCGTATACAGGTGCACTATAACAGTTTGGCGATCATCCAAAATTATATTGCAACCCACAAAAAGATATAAAAAGATACAAACAAGGACAAACAAGATATATATATATATATACGTATATATATATATATTTTGTGGCGATATTATTCTTACAAGTTAGTTAAAGTGGAAATAGTTTTCCATTTATCTATGTTCATTCGTTCGAGCAAGTGAATTCATTTGAATTTCTCTCAGTAAATAGAATTTACCTCATTGGTAGGATGCTACTGTATGTCATAAGCCATTCCTTTGGTATCATGAAGCCTTTCCTCTTTAGCAAGACTTTGAAGTATGCTTGTAGGCACTACTTCTCTTAGTGGAACAAATGTACTGTAAGGGCAAAAAGGACAACGTATTAATTGAAATGAGAACTATAAATCATTTTCCACTGAGTATGCTAACATTAATCAAAATGATCAAAACATCTACTGGCTACCATCTAATTTGTGCCTTGCCAACGCTGTCAGTGTACTCTAGAAAGGAAAGCCATATAGGTGGGAAGTTTTAAAGGGAGACCAAACATGATGAACTGGGGCTGACATACTGCAGTTCTGGTTGGCTGGCTGGGATGAAGGGGGTTGATAAGGGATGGAGGGCACAATTTTATGAGTGGCAAGTAAAGAAGGGAAGAGCAACAGATACAGCACATTCTATGACCATATATATACTATTTTTTTTTTTCAGATGCAGATTGCAATTGCATCATCATTAATGTACTTTTTTAAATTAATGAATGTATGTATGTATGTGTACACATACACACATCGAATCCTCACATATTCATACTGCTATTTTCACTGTGAACGGATCAATGTTGCTCCTGATACACCCTGGTTCTTTTCAACTCAGTTTGAATGCACACGCCTCAGCTCAGCGTGTCGGCACGTGGATGTGCTCTCGACTGCCACAACAGCAACAATCAACAAGGGGGCAATCTATCAGTTGTCAGCCCCGCTGTGACGTTTTAATTAATTACTCAGAAGGAGACAAGGTCAACACTGCACATGGTGGACTGCTGGCCTTGCCTCTCTACTGGAGATCAATAGGGCTTAACATACGCGCGAAGACTGAGACTCTTCCAGAGAGTTATTAAAGGAATGGGAATCGGTCTTATGTGTGTTCCGAGGACTTGAACAGGCGTAAAGGATGTCAGAATGGTATGGGTTCACAGTCAGGGAGCTCCTGAGTGGAACTTAATGGATGTAATGGCTCTAAGAGAGGTGCAGTGTTGGAACAGTAAGTGATGAGCAAAACAAAGGTAAGAGGGTGGCAGTAGAGCTGCATTTGAGGTGTTTTATATCTTAGCTGATATGACATGGCTCCACCTTGTGGAGGTCCAAAGTTCCATCAATCAAAAGACATATTTACCGTATTTTCCGGACTATAAGGCGCACCGGACTATAAGGCGCACCTTCAATGAATGGCCCATTTTAAAACTGTGTCCTTATATAAGGCGCACCGGACTATAAGGCGCACCATTAATGCATCATGTCAGATTTTTAATCCAAATCAAATCATTCTCCATTTTATCTTTTCTATTTCAACTTCAGACGCAACAAATTACTTTATAATCACAAAATAATGATCCATAGACTTTTTGATTCATGATTCATAGTCTTCAGCGGGCCACTTATGATTGATTTCATGACACAATATTTTGGGCCAGTTTAAATTGAGGAATTTGGTCCATATATAAGGCGCACCGGACTATAAGGCGCACTGTCTGCTTTTGAGAAAATCTTAGGTTTTTAGGTGCGCCTTATAGTCCGGAAAATACGGTAACATTTTTTTTATGGTGTTTGAAACATGTTTACACAAATTGGAAATATTCCATCTCCGTCGCATCTTTTACCTGCACTTCCTTGTCATGATTATGCATGGTGGTGGTGCCATTTGCACTTCAAATGCCTTTGAGATGTGCAATTTCTAAAACGTAAAATCAGCAATCGCGATTCGTCAAACCAGATCCGATTTGGTACCTCACATTGCGCGTGCTAAAGTAATCTGTATACTTCACTGTATTTACCGTATTTTCTGGATTATAAATTGCTCCGGAGTACAAGTCAGATCAGTCATGAAATGCATAATAAAGAAGGAAAAGACATATGTAAGTCGCACTGGAGTATAAGTCGCATTTTTGGGGGAAATTTATTTGATAAAATCCAACACCAAGACCAGACATGTCATCTTGAAAGGCAATTTAAAATAAAACTAGAATCGAAGCACCAACAGGCTGAATAATTGTACGGTATGCTAATGTTACATGACACATAAACAAGGAACTGAGAATGTTCCCGACATAACATATTAAGAGTTATTCAAATAACTTTAGCATAAATAACATGCTAACAAGTTTATCGAACCATCCGTGTTACTCCAGATCACTAAATCCAATGAAATCTTCATCCTCTGTGTCACTTTTAAACAACTCTGCTAACTCCGAAGGTAGAAGATGTGGCACTTCCTCTTCTACGTCGCTTACGTCAGACTCATCGTCAGATGCAGTTCCAATTATTCCACAGGCCTAGAGTGCCCTCTTGCAGTTTAGTGTAAAAATAACATGTGAAATGATATGTGTTCATAATTTCACATATAAGTCACTCCTGATCATAAGTCACCCCCCCCCCGGCCAAACTATGAAAAAAACTGCGAATTATAGTCCGGAAAATACGGTACTCCTCAATGTGAAAAAAAGAACTGTTCTGCAATTTTGCACAATGTTGTACAAATGCCCAGTTAGTAGATCAATTTCCACATCTGAGTGAACAATCAAGTTTGCATCCGTTCTTACACAAGCAAACCTATAATGACTCAGACCCCAAGTGGCATGGTGATTCTATCTTCAGACTGAACACGGAATATCACATCGCCCTGCCACAGGAACCACGGGGGGCTTGCTTTGAGTGGAAAACAAAAAGGGATCCTCGTTCATTTCTGAAAACAAGCAAACAAAAGTTTGCCGGCCGGTGATTGTGCTACATTGGCTGTTAAATGTTATCTTGGGTCACAGTTCTAGAGTTATAAACAAGTCAGTGCAGTAATCGGAACTTGCTCTTTCCCAATTCTCCAAGCCTGCTCCTTTTTCTCTCTAGCTTGGCTGATACAGGAAGCTGGCTGTGTTGTATGCCTCTCTCTGCCTACAGACTGCAATGATTACATTGTATATTTCACCACACTTTGTCTGAGTGTGTGTGTGTGTGTGTGATATAGAAAGTATATTCTCAACATCAATTGTGCACGACAGAAAGTTCACATTTTCAAATGGTAGGGACACCCCCGCTCATGTCGCAGCAAATGCATCATCCCCATCACCCTTCATCCAGTCACGCTTATCCGCTGCTTGCCCATATGGAATGGTACTGTCTGAAATGCTCAACTCACATGTGGTCTGACCACAGCATGAGAAATGGTTTGGAAGTGTGGAGAGGTAGCTTTTCAAGAGCAATGCATTATTCATTACAATAAAGCACAATCTCATTGATTTAATGGAAATACGATTCTTCTCCTTCGATCGTGCAAGACAAAGGCAGTATTTCTTACCATAAGTCATTGTCTCATTATATAATACTCTGAGCGACAGTAAATGTCAGTCTCCTGTTTCAAAATTAAAATCTAAATTTAGGTAAGTACAAACCTGTATTTCGGAATTTTTATTATTTTGAATTTAAAGTTCAGCCTCAAATGAGCCAAGTTTCTCTCCTGCTTCACAAAGGTGCCCCACCTCTTTGGTTGTAGCACAGTTTAAAAACTATCCCTCAAATGAAGACATATTTATTTATTTAAGAAGTTTACTTTGAAGTACTCTAAAACCTGATGAATAATGTTAAAATCATTATAAAGGGAGATAAAGGACAACATCTTAGAGAATTGTGTAACAGTCAACTAGTTTGTGAGTGGTCGAGAATATGAATGAGTTTTAAGTGGTTTATTTCAGCATGAAGGTTCGTAGCATGAATTATATTCTGGGTAAGCAGGAAGTGTGTTTTTTCTTTGTCAATACTGACAGATCCAGTTAGACGTTTGGCTCTGGGGGAGCTTAGCTAGTCTAAAATGCACTAAAGCGAGGAACGCCAGGGGGCAACTCTCAAATGTCTGTCTATTTATTGCAAAAGGAATATCAACACTCACACATGCACACTCATATGAGGATCGCTCGCTTTAAACATTTCAAAGAACTCACAAAAAGTGCACAGGCCTCACAATTCACACACTCACGTCATCCTCCTGAGGTGAATCAAACCAGCATTTCAACATTGGTCGAGTGATTTTTTTAACCCCTTGAGGCCTGAAGGGAAGTAATACCCTAGTCCTTCTCCACTCTAATTCCAATACTTGATTTTGCCGTATGCCTTAGGGCATTAATTGAAATAGCATTGGGTGTCTTTTGATTTTTTTCAGAGTTCATTCTCAGTTGGGTATAATTCTCAGGTCCACTTGTGAACGATGTGTAAAAGGTGAAGTTGTAGGTGGAGAGTGAATGACACTGGGGAATTGAGTGTAAGGCTCAGAATACATCAGGCAAGTGGTTAGACTTGGAGACGTGAACTGAGCTCTAAATAGATGGATCTTAAAATCTATAAATTTGAGAGAAAAAGAAGGGAGAGGCTTTGGTTCATCTAAGTACCAAGTCAAATATAAGCTTAGAATGAGCCTGAACTCCGGGTTGTGAGAGGAGGACGTGTAAACTACCACAAGCTGTATCATGAGAAGCCGACCTTAACAACATGATGGACAGCTAAAGCGGCCTTTTTAATGATTTTAAAATTAAACCAGATGCAGTAGACGCTTGCAGCCACTGTTTGATTAGCCTTGTTTCCTCGTGTACCCTGCCCCACTCTACTCTCTCTCTGTCATGTTACAGCGACCGTAGCTAGCACGTACTGCACGCACTTAAACTATTACGAGAAAACCCCAGTAACATGTGCAAAGCTGTGGATGAACTGGGAGTGCAGAGGCTGGGATGAGTCTCACATACACTTCACCTTAAAACGCAGTGAGTGACACTGATTTTTGCAAGAAAAACAGTAGGTAATTGTAACCATTCTTCTCTGGCCTCCTCACACCTTCGAGACATCCAGTTTGACCTTAAAATGCCACCAAAAAAATAGCTGCAGCAGGATGTTCACGTAAGATGGAATAGCACGTGCTACAAAGCATCCTTGATCAAAAACGCACCCTCAATCTCTACGCAAGTGAGTACCATTTTCCAACTACTCTGATTGTAAACCTGTGCATGTTGGTTGTGAGAATACTGTGACTGTCCTGGCACCATTTGAAGAAGTCACAAAATCAATGAATGTAGAGACTGCAATATGTGCTGATGTAATACCTGCTATCCTTTCTCTGACATGGTACTATGGCAGATACTGACATGGGAATAAAGACGAGTCTCACTCTTCTAGAGACAGGTGCTTCTCTAATGTTGAAGCAGCGCCTCTTTCACAGTGCTACTTTGGTTGCTCCAAGATACAAAGACAGCTAAGTCCTTTTTGATTTGTCATGTTTATTTCTTTACAATTGTCCGGATTTTTGTGAGTTAATTTTTTTTCTCATATCCAGCTAACCAGCAACTTGTCAAAGATTTACTACTTGACACGATGGCCAGCATGTCAAATGAAGAACCAGTGAAAAAAGCACCTTGTGAAAGCTCAGCAGCAGAAACGAGCAAATTTGGAAGCGTCTTAGATGAGCTTTTGAATGAGTGCACTTGTAAGTCCTGCAGAGATGAAAAAAACATTCTGTACTTCCAGTTTATTTATAAAAATACTTGAGAAATTAAATCATTGAAAAGTGACCCGATTCTCTCTGTGACATACATCTTTGACTGGTTATTGTCTCTGGTCATGTAACGCTAATAATTAATCAACAAGCTAGTAAAATGAGTAAAATGAATAGACAGATTTGCCTATTTGTCTCTTCTTAATGGGAAAAGGGTCCTGTGAGGATTCAACACATGAGTCTCTGCCCAAGAAGAAAAAGCAAGGTGCATTTCACAGATGATCCCAGAAGACCGACTTGAAATATGAATTTACGATGACAGGTGATTCCCATGCGCAAAATATGAAGACCCTCAGTGCATGCCACGGCTCTTGGTATATCAACGAAGTGTATTTATGTATGTACCTGAGTGGCAAGAAAGACATCTGCAAATACCATTTTTACCAATATTATAATTATGATGATTATTATGATTTGTATATATTGGAATATCAACCTACTGTATGTATGTATGCATGTACTTGAGTGGCAAAAAAGACATCGTTAAATAAAATGTTTATTAATATGATATTATGATGATTATTATTATTTTATTATTATGATTTATTCATCACTCTTATTTATTCATTGTTTGTGCCTTCTTGTTTCTATTTTTTTTGTGTTGTTTACTTGTATGTATATTGTGTACTATGTCTTGTCACCGTGGGATAGTGGGAACGTAATTACGATTTCTTTGTGTGTCTTGGCATGTGAAGAAATTGACAATAAAGCAGACTTTGACTTTGATTATGATTTGTATACAGTATCTGAATATCAACCTACCGTATGTATGTATGTACTTGAGTGGCAAGAAAGACATGTTTAAATGAAATGCAGTCCAGGACTCACTGTATTCTTCGTTCCAATTTGTGTAACACCATTCAGATGAAATGTTGTAGCTTTTCTGGATCTTAGTTTACAAGTTCATTCATGGCCACAAACTGTTTATTGACAACTTCCAAAGAGTTGCTGAATTCCTAAGTAGCAATACTCATTAACTTGCTTAGGGAATTTCAAGCCACAGGCATGTAATGTAACTCTTGGCCTTGTGCGGTACAAATGGATTGCATTTATACATTGCCTTTCTATCCTGAAGGTAGTAAAAGCACTTTTGCATATATGCATCAGACACAGTAAAGTACTGTATGCTGTCATCAATCAAGAAAAGATAAATGGTGTTTTTTTTTTGTGTGACACAATTTAACTTCAACAACCCCACTTTGTAACATTTTTTGGTCTCAAAAAAGTGGAACCATTTAAAACAAACATTCGAAACAACACACTTAACAAATTAAGACACATAGAGGGACAGTAGTGCTTTAAACAATAGTAATAATAGTTATTCCAAATAAAAGTAATGAATATACATGTTTAACAAGACTTTTTTTATGAGTCAATGCGTACCTAACCGAAAACCATGAGCACAAAACTGTGTGAGTGTGTGTGCGTGTTTATCTGAAAGAGCAATTCATAATAGAGAGATCATTCCTGCTGCCCTTTGTTTTGATTTACTGCTGTGTTGCTTGAATATTGCTGACAATGCCTACTGCCATCCACCCCCCCTAGCCCGGAAATTCTCTGCACATTACAAACTAGAGGATGAAAGGGGTCCCGCTCTTAATTAATTAAGCTTGTTCATGTCTTGAGTAGAAGAACATTGATTTAGTTGTGTCAGTCCCTTCAGTTTTGTGGTTTCTGACAGCTTTCTGCCAAGTATGACATTAAATAATAAGCTCTGTCCTTCTTTCGCTCTCATATTACTTTCACATTCTCTGAGCATATGTGTGTGTTCATGTGACTGACATATTGCCATTCTGTTATAAATATTTAGTCAGAATGACACACAATAAACAGCAGGACGCACACACACACACACACACACACACACACACACACACACACACACACACACACACACACACACACACACACACACACACACACACACACACACTCACTCATTGCACTGCCAATACCCTCTTAAATACTGCACAGTTGGCTCTTGTTAAAAGAAACTGCACATCAGGCCAATTCCATTTTGGGAGTGCCAGTTTGATTCTTCGGATACTAAGTATTTGTACACAAGAACAGACTTATTTCCCCTTAAAATAGAGACATGTGTTATATTGGTTCCAATATGCAGTTTAAGATGGAATCTCACTCGTCAGGGTTCCCAAAGCTTGCAAAGATATATGTAGATTAAAGATTTCTTGGGCAGAAGTAAAAACAAACCCTGACAAAAAACCCGAATATACTTGCAAGCATTCACCACTCAATGAGATAGCAGCTTTAGGTAGTTACTGGGGATATTTCTGTAGTATGAGAAAGATTTCATAGAAATTTGAAGTTAGGGAAACAGCCAAAAAAGTACATGTACGTTACACAGTTACTGGTTCTATGAAGTTAAAATTTGCATTTATGCCATGTGTTTTCATTTGCACATAGAGTATATGTCACACATCTACAGTGCCAGAAGGTGCAAGTGGGTGGGGGGATGTGGGCGTTTTGTTTTATGTGCATAAGCTCTGTGTGTGCTGATTATGTGTATGATGTTAAGTGTGACATCTCGCCTCTGGAGGTGCTATAGAGCAGTGGTCCCCAACCACCGGGCCGCGGACCGGTACCGGTCCGTGGGTCACTTGGTACCGGGCCGCCAAGCCGCACAGAACTTTTTTTTTTTTTTTTATCGACGATCAATTAATTCAGGTGAAGACACTCGTCCCGGTCACGTGACATGTTTCCCCAGTCGAGCCCGCAAAGCTAATATGTGGCGACAGGCTAACTAACCAGGCAATGAAGCATTCAAAACTGCTTCAACACATGGAGACCAAGCATCCTGCAATAAAAGACAAACCTTAATCACTTCGGGTGTCATTGTCTCCGATTACGTCTAGATGGGACCGGCTCGTTTCTGAGAAACAAACAGTGCTCCCACTAATTCAACGTAATGGTGAGTTTTATTTTTGTCATTTGTACTTGTTTTTATGTCAGTCGTATCATTTTATTTCATCGTATTTATATATTTATTATAAATGTATTATTTATTTATTTATTTATATAAATGTATTATTTATTTATATAAATGCCGGTCCGCGAAAATATTTCTGACATGTAACCGGTCCGTGGCGCAAAAAAGGTTGGGGACCACTGCTATAGAGCATAAATAATGCCTGGAGTCATGATAAGAGGGGAACACATCAGACCTGAGCCACAAAATGGGTTAAAAATATTTGAAGTGTGTATATTTCTAGGTAATAGTTTGTGTATTTAATGACTGCTTCCTGATGTGCCGTGTTTGTTGTTCCTCCTTACATTTGAGATGGTCATGAATGCCACATCATAGAAACCATTCCGAGCTAAACTCATAAAAGACTTTCTGGTGTTTGTTGGAATAGGGTCACAAAAATGCCAGGAAAACAAACAAACAAACAAACAAACAAACAAACAAACAAACAATAACAAAACTCGTATCAAGGTCACAGATAATGTCACTGAATCAATTCACGAAACTTGTTCACAACACCAGTGTTCATGTTTGAGCTTGCCAGCGAGTGAGCTGGTTTTTGTAGATAGATAAATTTGCCTGGCAGTTAGCTTACCAGTTAACCAGATAATTTAAGGTCCATGACAGGCACATAGTTTCCTAATATAAAGTTTGTGCAAAATTAATGTATTTCCAAAACCTTGTGCCTCCTAAACCTTGTACACAAAGTAGGAATAACACTGTAAATATAGGCTCACCACAAATAGAGGTGAATAGAATCATTTTGTACCCATATGCGTTATTTTATCTCCATTTTGGAATTCGGCGGTATTTTTGGACATTTATAGTGGTCATACTTTTACAAGCACCTCTTACAGTTTCTATTCAGTCATCTTCAAACTGTGTGTTTCATATAGACATGTTAAAGATGAAATGTTATTGAAAGTTTTTTTCTCGTCACACGCTGTTGCTGTACGCAAATATGAATTATGCCGTTTTTGAGGGTTTAAACCTTTGTGAAAACTTGTGAAACTGCATCGAGCCTGGCAAAAATAAATGTTTTATTAAGACAAATAAAATTTGAGCTGTACTATTAGCTGGTGAGTTGGAACTGAAAAGAAAAAAGTGATAAGAGAAAACTGAAACCACGCTTTCAGGCCTTAAGTTCCTCCTTCCTTTCTTCCTCCTTGTTTGGCCCACTTTACATTTCCCAGTCATCACTCCAGTGGATTCTTTATGTATTGTTGGAAGGCAGCAACTTTTGGGAAAAAAGATGAGGAGCGATGTGATAGTTGCAATCATCCCTTATGCTGCTAAGCAGCTTTCAGCCCGAGGTTCTTAGTTCTCCATTCATTTTCACTAATAGCGTTTTCCTCTCCTTTTTTCTACCCATCTTCCTCCCTCTGTTCCCTATTTCTCCATCAGTTCCTCATCTCCTATTCTCACATCCTTGTCGTCATTCAGCCATTCTGCTTCCAGTGTTACCGTCGTACTCGCTTTGGAGCTTTCATTCCTTCTTCACATTGCTCGTCGATTTCTTCCCCTCATTCCATCTCACCCCCTTTTCTCTGCCCCAGCCCGTCCCCTTAATTCTCTCTACCCGTTCATCATGTGGGTACATTAAATCCGTTGGTGCTTGGAGCACTCTTTGATCGTTGTGAGTGAACCTACATTCTGACTGGCACTCTGGACAACTGCTGTCTGCTCGCAGGGTGCTGAGGAAGGAGCACTTGGATCTTACACACCAATCATTCTCCAAACTTATGAGACGTGTACATATGCACATTGGTGACTGCTACTGTGTGTAATGATATTTTCTGGGAACTAAATTAGTTCTTTATACAACCCAACCAAATATCCCAAAATATATCCTAATTTGAGTGTGGTTTCCCTTTCCATAAATTCTCTTCTGCGTTTCTCGGAAATTGAGGCCCCCGATGCTTTATGTAGGTCTTTGGCAATAATATGCTGTTTAATCTTGTGAAATGAGAAATTATCATCAAACAAGTAATGTGGACTGATGAATACTGATTTAGCGTGCGCCATTCCCCTGCAATGACTTGAAATGTAATGAAATGATTGAGTTGTTTATAATGCATGAGCGCACAGCTCGTAATCAAACGAAATTGTGTTGTTCACTTTCTGGGGAAAATTAAATAATGATGATGTTCTTCAAAATGAATGCTTTGTGGGATTTACATTCAGCAAGAGTGGGTTAGGTGAACTAATTTCATTGCATGTAAAATATGTGATTTAACATCAGTGTTGAGGGGAGCAGTATAGATTTTTTTATGTTTGATTACAGTGCAGCATGTTAGGAAAGAGAAACATGTTTTGTTTCTTTGTCGTGCATTTGTCAGCCTGTTGATTGTTTTGTCATTGCAGTTCTTTTGGAAACATCAAGACATCAAGAGAGAAACAGATGCCTTTTTATTGTCACGTTTTGTTCTCCTTTATGTGAATGCCATGTCTTAAATATTTATACTACATTCCTGACACTGCTCTCACTTAGGATGCACAATGCAATGTACAAATGGCAGAAGAACCGCTCATCTTTGAGCATTCAAAACTATCTTTTAATAGCTTTTGGAACAAAGCAAATACAAAATATACCACATGTCACCATCACAGTAATTCATGAGACTGTGATATTCATTTGGGGATATGAAAATCGTTTATTTCTAAAACTTTGTCCCTCTTGTCATGAGGGATAGGAGCATTCATACAAGCTTAAATCCCTTTAAATCTCGGTGCTTTTACATTGACATTTGGTTCAATACACTAATTATAGCACACAATATAACATGTGACAAAGATCTCCACTTCACATTTACACACACACACACGCACACACACACACACATATACAGACAGACACACACACAGACAGACACACAAACACACACACACCAATTTTAGAGGGGCTTTTCTGTAAGAAAATGTATGTGTGCGGCTCGGTGAGGCACTGGTTAGCACGTCCGCCTCACAGTTAAGAGGGTGGCGGTTCGATTCCACCTCCGACCCTCCCTGTGTGGAGTTTGCATGTTCTCCCCGTGCCCACGTGGGTTTTCTCCAGGCACTCCGGTTTCCTCCCACATCCCAAAAATATGGCCAATTGAGCACTCCAAATTGCCCCCAGGTGTGAGTGCGGGTGCGAATGGTCGTTCGTCTCTGTGTGCCCTGCGATTGGTTGGCAACCAGTTCAGGGTGTCCCCAGCCTACTGCCCGATGACTGCTGGGATAGGCTCCAGCACGCCCGCGTGGTATTGAAAATGGATGGATGGAAATGTATGTGTTGAACACACACACTCTCACACCACCCATCATAGTTAAGCCTGGAGAACTGATGAGCCCCTAAGCCGCCCCCAATACATTATGCTCCACGGAGTGATCTCTTGAATGTTGGTGACTGCTACTCAATGACTTGAGCATAAGCATGAGATCAGACACCAAGGTAAGGTAAACATGGAGAGGCAGATTAAAGTGCATGGATACACATAGAGTAGGTGATGTGTTATAGGAAAGCGGGATGAACGGTTGGGGGGGAATACAAAATTGTCATTTTCAGACAGAGGTAAATTATGATTCATACAGTACATGCATGCACATACAAAGACTGTCAATTTATAATTCTTTGTGCTTCCGCTTCACATTCATTTTCTCCCAATCATTCTCGTGCACATTCATGCATTACCCTTACCCAGAAGCTGAGGAATGAAAACCTTAAGTGTTGCGCCTCATGCTGGTTTAGCTACAGAGCAGAGCAAACAAGACGGGATTTGAACGTGGAGATAAAGACATAACATAAAGGCTCTGTGAACTCGCAAACATAACACACAAATGCACATGTACAAATACCCACAAAGACATACTTGCAAGACACAAATGCACACATGCACACATAGACACAAACACACAGTTAACAGCAGACCACTTCTTCTTGCCGCAGCAAATAACAATTTGTTTACCCTTTTTACCTTTGCCAAGGAGGTTATGTTTTCCTGGCAGTTTATGTATTACCATGTTGTGCTTTGGCAATTGATTATTTTTTACCCTTTTTATCCTTCCCACTGGCGGAGTTGCAGACAAGGTTTTAGAGTCTGAACATGGGGTTCCCATCCGTCCTGTCTTTGCCAGGCGTCTTCTTGGTTCTGCGGCTGGGATAGATCAATTCTACGTTCATTCATTTAAGAGGAAAATTTGCTTCAGGTCAATCAATTGTGGGAGGGGACATGTTTTTCATAAAAGATATTGTAGATTATCAGCTTTTTAAAAATACAGTTTTAAGAATGCTTTAGTATGAATTATTGTTATTAATTTAAAGTTATTCATCTCAAAGTTACACATTTATTTTTCATTTATCCAAAGCAAATTGATCAAATTAAAAATGGAAGCTAGTTTCATTTTCCTGATAAAAAAATTCAGTTTCATGAATGGAAAGCAGGCCATCGCTAATTCTTCACAATCGGGTGTTGGAGGAAAACATTTCAGAAAAGGGATGGATGGGTAAAAGAGAGGTTCTGATAAAAAATAGAACATTGTGAAATGAACAGATTTCAAAACCCTTTATTTAATCAAAAAAATGACAGGGTAATTTCAACACTGTTGTAGTAGAACATGGTCCATTGTGTAGTTATAAAACTTCATACAGCCTTGACCACGAGATTAAATCCAAATAAAATTTCCGTGCACTATGCTTAAAGGAACAGGTCAAGTCCAAATAAGAGCGGAGATACTGTAGTTGAATGTAAACAGAAAATAGAAATAGCAAATGGTGTTATGCAGAACTGTAATTGCTTTCTATTGGAATGCATGGTCAACACTTAGAAACTGTTTGATATATCTCAACACTTTAGGGCAGTTATTGCAAGGCTTCAGTCCCTCTGCTGTACTGACCACTTTTCCCTCAAGTTTAGTATGATGAACAACGCAGAAAACTAATTTGGCTGCTAATTACAGTAGTGAGAGTTCTGTGTTCATAAAAAATCCCTCTGGAGAAAAAAGAACTGGTGCAAGTCAAGTTAATGAATTTCACTGTTATGTTATGTCGAGGAGGTGGCAGAGGGAAACAAAGTATGGTTACGTGGGTTAAAAGATTGAATAACATGCATTAATAATGAGACCTACTTGAACACTTTGAAGCAAAATTGTTTCATTACACTGAGTCTCCTGTGCAATTACTGATAATTATTAGTTATTAACACATCCCTCTCTAGTGTGTTAAACCCAGAGTAATAGTAACCTAGTTACCTGTCAGGATTTTTACTGCATGTAAAATTTGGAGGCTGCCACCGATGCCTTATTTTGGCCTCTAAAACCTCTGACACCATGAGAA
>NC_051087.1:10716883-10739383 GCF_901709675.1 Syngnathus acus | reverse complement strand
ACTAGACAATATCAGTTGTCTCAGTCATATTAATTTTTATAAATTTTTTTGAGGGGAACAAGCAAAAATACAAAAAAAAAACTCCACAAACAAGTGTTGCGGATTACCATGAGGTAGAGATTCTCAACAGAAATAAAGGGAAAAAAATTACAAATTATTTTGCAAACACGTGGTATATTTTTATTGATATTGTATATTGATATTGTAAATTAAAAAACGACTAAAGGGAATTATGCTCCTAGGGTAATGATAAATGTATATCTTGCATCCTCTACTTAAAGATTCTTTCACTAAATGAATTCATTGTAATCAGACATGAAAATGATCTGGTATCTTTCCAAAGCCTTGAAAAGCGTCTGAATGGATAAACGGGGACATAAAATGCAGCTGAACACAACAGTCAATAAATTACAAGTCAAGACATTTCCCCCCAATGTAAAGCAAAGCACAAACAGGTGCACAGACTCCCAAGAAATACAAGAAGCACAGACGTTGCCCCATGGGGAGTGCATAATGCACTGTTACTCCCTCTTTAAAGAAACCTTTTCATGGCTCTCTGGATGGAGGACAAAGTCTCTGTTGTAGATTTTGCTGTGATAGCTTCAGCCAATAGATATCTAACAATAATGTTTTGACGTGACAAACAGAATGCGCATGAAGTATACACTGGTGGGTTATTTCTCTCTGTCATCCCTGCCAGGCAGTAACAGCATGTCTGACCAGACTGGTGTGGTTTGGGGCCTGCATGTAGTACACTGGTTTTCAGTGTAGCATGAATTAATTCAGAGAAAACATTCCTCCTGCAATTGTACGTGGCTATCAGTAAGAAATTTAAATGAGTTTGAAAATTGAATTACATATGATCTTTTAATTATTTTTGTCCTTGTTTGGGTTATATGACAATACAGTGAATGCTCGCTGATTCCTAGAGACTGATTCCTTCATTTGCCGGTACAATCCAAAGAGGCATTAAAAGACCTGCATCAAACCTTAATGGATAATAGTGCGATTTCTAATTAGGTATTAACTTACGATGTTCATAATTGCAATTGTAGTTTGCACTGATGGAGAACACCATTGCACACAAGAGATGTTTGTAACATTTTGGCATTTAGAAAGGAGCGGCACAAAATAGAAACACTCAAAATGATGCAGTGCAGTTCAACACAGATTAATTTAATTCCACTTATTATTTTAAGCTTTGTTGTTTTTGTAAACGCAACGTTTGATACACCACTTTACAATGAGGCCATCCTATTCAGCTGACTATCCATTCATTATTACCTTGCTAACTGTTTTTATAAGTATTAATAAATTACATAATATTAAAATAACAAAAGTATGAATAAATTATTACATAAAAGAGCATCAAAAGTGAAATTTTTAAATTTGCTCTGCTTGAAAAATGGTTCGCACTGTTTATCATGATTCAATCTCACACTTTACATTAAGGTTCTCTCTTTTCTAGTTGCCTAAATTTGTTTTCCACTTGATTAAATATGCCAACAAAAATTGTTGGTGAACGATCAGAGGTCTTTAATTATTTATTAATTATTCAAAATTCCTCCATTATGTCATCATTGCCTTCCAAAAATTCTATTAAGGGTACCCTTATTATAAAGTGGTACCCACTGTTTGATAGCGCTCTTACTCTGGATCTCATGAGATTCAGATGTACCTAATAATGTGACTAGTAAGTATAGATTACAATTTCCTTATTTAGTTTTGTACATCTGAGAATTTGATTGCTATCCCGCCGCAGCAGCAGCATCAGCATCAGCATCAGCATCAGCATCAGCAAGAGCAGCATGAGCAGTGCACCATTTCAATGTTTTTTCTTTCTCATCTGCACTTCGCCATAAAACACAGTAAGCTGTAGTGCTGAAGGATTGTGTTATTTGGGATGGCCTGGATGGTAAAGATTATTCACTGCCTTTGCTAGTAAAAACTGCCAGAGGAGAACTGGGAAGAATTATGACAGCAATCCTTCAGTTTTCGTTTGCGCAGCCTTTTTTTCTTTCTTTTTTTATTTATTTGATGCAAAGACTTACAAAGCAGTGCCTTGAGGTGAAAAGCAGAAAAACCAATTTGCTGTATTAATAGAATGAAAATTAGTGTTGTATTTCTGTTTATGTGCCTGCATTAGTGTTCGCCATTGTTACCTGCAGCACCTGTTGTATTAAATATGGCCTCTTTTTTCCCACAATAAACAGTACAAATATGCATCTTTGAACAAAATTGCAGTCTCTGTAAAGATGATTTCCGCCCCAAAAGGGCCACTCTAATTACGTACATGAAGTAGGATTGCTTTGAGATCATTCAAAGCCCATTTGGGCTTTTCCAATATGGCCGCATGGGAACAAACGTTGAGAGGTCAGCTGTTCTTTCTGTTCTTTTTTGTCCTGCTTCTCCCCATCACTTGCTGTTGCTCATTTTCTCCACCCTTTGACACTTGTGCTCCCCTTGTTTCTCTTTCACTCACACACACACATAAATACAAACAAACACCAAGAGGTGGCCTCTGTCTTTCAATTAGCCTCTTACAAGGCTGGCGTCTGGCGAGTTGGGCCCACAGCAGATGCTGCTGCGGAATGGCCGTTCATCTACAGCCTGAAGACTGTATTGAATAGTCATTAGGGTGGAGCTGAGTATTCATGAGAAGAGCCTTTGTGTGGATGGAGATGCTGCTGCTGACATCTGTATTCTGTCCCTCTCTGTGGGCCTCACATCTTGAAAAAAAGACAATAACAAATGATTCGCACCGACTATCTGATCAGTGTAGCCACCTTTGCATTCAGCAATGGCGAATGCGAGTTGCACAGCTGAAAAGAGATGGTGGAAGAAGGCCACCCAATGGGAAGAGGAGCCACGAGCCAGACTGTCGCATTTGTGTATGATTTGTCGGCTCTCAGTGGGTCCGATTATGAAGCACCTGGCAACCCTGCGCAGAGGAATATGGTGGCTGCCATGACCATACAGCAACACTCACACAACCATATGCCCCCATTGTCATTCCAATCAGTTGGGACAACATTCACTTTCCCCTCCTTTCATGAAACACTATCAATACAAACCCCATGTGGAGGGCCTTGGGTCAAGAGGGACACTCTCTACACACACACACACACACACACGCACGCACGCACGCACGCACGCCCGCACACACGCACACACACAGCACTGCCTCCCTCGGGTCCTCCTCCCCCTTTCTGTCGAACCCCCGTAGGCTGGACTGAGGAAATGTGAATTAGCTTCATCAATGCAGAGGTTAACATTGCGCAAAGATGATGTTGACCTCTCGTTGTATTCGAGGTTTGATGTCTTTCTTAGGGCCAAATGCTTATGAATAAAAATGGCAAGGGGAGAGGTTGACAAAGGGATTTGTCTGACTAATACCAAAGGAAACCCCCTCAGGGAAAGCCTGGTTAAGCCCACCACAATTGAGCCCCCCCCCCCCTGCAGTATTATCAATCACTGCATGGCTCACACCGTGCTGTTATTGTTTTTGCCATAATCGTGTCAAGACAGCCTTCATTTGTCTCTAATGAAGTGTTTGCATCCATCATGGTAATCTAGTGACAACATAAATATTACAGCCTTAAATAGTCGGTCGAAGGAAGGTCGACGACTGCATGTTTGGTGTCAAGCTGACATATGACATATTCAACAAATTTACTGTTAACAGTGTATTTATAGTTTTGGCTGTAGTTATGTCTTCCTTATAGAGAGATGCTGGGTTTGAATCTAAAATCATCTGTATCAAAATACATTTTTAAGTCAAGTAATATCCTATTTTTAAAATTATTTTGTACAACCACTTGTCGAAATTGCAAATTTAATAAACCATGTTTTTTAGTCTTCCAAAAACCATGCATGTAAAATGAAAACCCCAAATTGTCCATTGGCGTGAATGGTTGTATGTGCCCTGTGCTTAACTAGTAAAAAAGTTAGTTGAGTTGGACGCATTTAGCCTAACAGTGACCCTAATAAAGATAAATCATATATGTAGAAAATGTATGGATGGATGTTTATTATTGCGAGATCCTCGCAGTGCATCATAACGAAAATTGATGCCACTCTTGTAATTCATTGGAAAAGGTCCTGTGAATTCACCCATTTCAAACATGATTTTTTTTAAGGAAAAGTGGGAAAAACTGCATCAGGTTATCTTAATCTTGTGTAACCGATGAACATATTTTTTTTTCTGTGATTGGAACAGTTTGTGCATGTGCACCTAATGAAAGGTCCAGTCCTATACTAGTTCGAATAACAACCCAATTCAGCGACGGGCACGGCTGACTCAATAGAATCAACATTAATTTTATTGCCGATTCAAAAAGGATTTGATGGCATCATCCATAATCGTGTCTGTAGTAATGACCATTGGTGATAACATAAACAAACGAAAACCTCAGGCTAGAAGGCTGAGTTGGGCTCTCAACCTTTAACCTTGAAATAATTGAAAAGTATTTCCACATTTCTATGACGAGCAGGCTGGTAGCTTTTGATCCATGGAAATTCTAATGTTACACTGACATAAAACCAACATGAAAATATTCAAGTTCCTTTTTGTGATTGCCGTTTTGCGTTCCATTCTTTTTTTCACCTTTAAGTGGAAACACCTTAAATGAAATACTTTGCTCTACACAGATAATATGATCTCCCTGGTGTTATTGTTTCATTTTTTTTTTTTTTTTAGTGTCTTGTTACATACAGTATGATACACTTCCTCCAAAGAACCTTCTTCCCAGTATATCACATGGTTATTGTAGGTAATTAAGACCAAAACATGGTATTACACAGCGCCTGTTGTGCATAAGCAAAATTGACCATTTTAATTGCAAAGGATCTATTTGCTTGGACTTTATCTAGCATGAAAAATGAAATTATTGCTCTTAATACTGAGGTAGGCGGAAGTCCATAGAAAATAACACAGCCATTCATGATACTAACAGTCCTTTTTAAAATTGAATGGTAATGAGACACAACAGCTATTTACTTTGCTTTAATGCTGGTAGCTAGAAAAGACCCCCTTCCCCCCAGTACAAATACCCCACTGCTGCCCCAAGCCTTTTAAATCTCCTGACTTGTTACACCGCAAAAGATCTCCCTGCATTAATAATGCAAGAGATACAATTGTAGTCCGAATATATCCACCTCATGCTGATTATCTGTTTATCTGATCATCTGTTTGTCAGTGCTTCTGTTGTCGTCTGTTTTTTTATTTTTTCAAATATTGCGGAGAAAGCAGTGACATCATCAGTCAGCCATCATTTTCAGTCTCATACTTGCTCATCGCGTCTTTCTAAGGCTTCTGTGTTTTTTTTTTTTTCCACAGCAAGCGCAATAAGCTAAGCGTCTCCCTCTCTCCGATGGAAGAGTATGGCCTGGAGGAGGATGGCCGCTATTCATCCACATCTCTGCCTGTTCCTGCCGTTTAAGCCCGAGCAGGCTCGACTAATGCCCCTTCCTCACTCCTCTGTCGCGTGGCTTTATAGGCTTTGTTCCAGGCGCCTCCTTTACTTCCCTAGCAATCCATCTTTTTCATATTTTCACCTCCTAATTCTCTCCATTCTTCCATCTCTTCCCCCTCATGCCATTGCGACGCCCGCTTTTTTGTTTGTTTTCTGCTAGCCCCCTTTCTTTCATTTCCCTCTTTTACCCTTCCTGTCCCTCTTTAGCAATTCCTCCTGCCATCCCCTTTGGAAAAGCGCCTTAGACGAGAAGTCGGTGGCGTTGAGCCGAGGAGGACACACTCCACTTAGATAAATATCCCCATCGCTCTGAGCAGCGCCAGGGAGATTTATTCTTCCGCCGAGCTGGCAGAAAATTGACTTGTTTCATGGGGGCAGGCTAGTGACGCATTGCTATGAGAGGCAAAGAGGCAGGAGGGAGAGAGGAAAGGGGAGATAAAGAATGATAAAGAGCTGACGGAGAGCGGGAAGGAGGGAATGCAAGAGAAACGAGTGTAAAGGGCAGAAAGAGTAAAGCGATTTAGGGAGTGCGGTGGGAGAAAAACGATAAAAAGAGATGCACGAGAGTGATGTCCCTCCCCTTGTACCAGAGGATAAAGCCAGTGGGGTGGTGAAACAGTGATGAGGGAAATTGTACAGTTGACATTTATATAAGAGGATATTGATGAAGCAGAGACAATAGCAGACTCAATCCACTCCTCCTCATCCCCTTTTGCCTTTTCGTTCTTGTTTACTACGTCTCGCTCTTCTTCTCCTTCAACTCTCTCTGTCTTTGCACTGACGTAGTGTACTTATTGGCCACTATATCCTCATCGGGAGAGAGGGGCCACAACCTTGGGTGACTTAGGACCATAACCGCCCATGCATCAATGTGATAATCTCTTATCTTCCGCTTCCCGCACCGCATATGTGCTGCAGCTGCATCGTCCCTCAACAAACTACTACAGTGTTCCCAGTGCTTCATATTGCCTCCATGCTAACACAGCAAAGAGCGAGGAGACTTATGCTACCTCCCCTCGGCTTTTCCGAAGGGGTGCGGTGAATGAAGGTGGATGAGGGGGTGTATTTGTGTGCGTGTGCTCAATGTGTATGAGTGTATGTGCTCTGGGAGCGATGGGGCGTGCAAGATTTCTGCTTGTATCAGCACCTGAGCTGCATCGAGAGGGAAGTATACAGTGGAGAAAGATGGGGGGAGTGTATGCCTGTATTAGACAGAGAGAAGAGAGAGAGAGAGAGAGAGAGAGAGAGAGAGAGAGAGAGAGAGAGAGAGAGAGAGAGAGGTTCGAGGCAGGCTAATAGGAAGCAGAATATAATTTAGTCGCACCAAAGCTCAAGGCTCATGTCAACCTCGGGTATAGACCCAGGATGATCATTTGAATTGGGAATTAAGTCACCAATCAATGGTTCTTCCCATGCTGATTCAGTTGTTTATCAAAAGAGGAGCGCACAATAATTTGTGTGTGGGTGCATGATCGCACATGCGTTGCACTGGGTGCGCCACATTAAGACCCAAAATACCAAAATAACCTTCTCAAGGGCCATAAACAAGGAGTCTAAATTAAAACAAGAATCTGTAACTCTTATATGATTTCAGTGTGTTCTGTTGACTTTTTTTTCTGTTGGTCTGGCTTATTTCTTGAAATTATATTCTTAAAAAAACTATGACCTCATTTGGGCAAACAGTCTTACAGTTCTACGCATGCAATCAGCATTACATCTTTCCTCAAACTGTTCACATATTCTTCAAACAGAGGATCTTTTTCTCATAGGAGTCTAAAATTGCAAAGATTTCTCAATAGCTTTAGGTCATTAAAAAAAAAGAAAACTGGATGGTTGCGCAGAACACTATGGATCACCTGCAAAAGCTTGTATCGCTTCCAAAACAGTTTACCCATGTGTCAAAACTATATTCATTTCTCATATTCTCATAGTCATTGTCCCAAAAATACATTGTCCCTTTGGCATTTAAAACTGAAAGAAAAAAAATTGACATTAAAAGTATTAAAAATGTTCTTATAAACCATTATTTCCTTTAAAATAATAACTGCCATATCAGTAAAATGAGTTGATTTCAAATTGAAATTCCATGGGATTTGTTGTTACTGATCAAATTAAATTCAAATGGCCCATATAGTAGCTAAAAGTTGGAAATCGTTCACACTTTTATATTATTGTTTGTAACCAAGAACGAGTTAAGCATCCCAACTGTTCTATAGCCTTTCTCATAAATGGCGTAAATTATTCTGTCTTGGGTGTCAAATAAGCAATGTGTGGAGTGCTTGTGAACATTTTAATTTCATTATGAGGCATTTATAGTTACCTTTAGAGGATGTAGTACGTTGTGTTTTGATAGCCAGCCCCTAACAATCACTCATAACGTGTCTCAACTGTATAACACCCCTGAAGAAACAATTTAAAAACACATTAGTTTAAAAAGACCTCAGGTTTTTCTTGGTGTGTGTGTAGCGGTGTGTGTGTAGCGGTGTGTAATTGCCACATCAAGGTCTATTTGGTCTTGCAGAGTCTTGGCAAATGTGAGTGGCAGCCGTGTTGAGAGGCAGCATGACCGTAACTCAATCAGAGCTCAAGTCGTGACACCTTAACCCTGTGCGGCAGGAAACGGACTGACTCCAGCACTAAGTTAATGCCTCCACTAACGGCCGTGACCGCACGACGCTCATATCCCACTTCAAAAAAAAAAAAAGACACTGCTAGTGCATTACATGTAAGAGATAAGCCTGTTTTTGGTGATTCATGGCAAATTGTGTGCTTTGAATGACAAGTTCACAGGTTACCGGCTCTCAGATTACAGGTTCATCAAGGGAATTAATGATGGTTCGCCAGCAGATGGATTAAGAGAGTATCTGATTTCCCTGCAGCCATGCTCTGCAACAAGTTCTCTTGAAACACTGTGTAGTATATGTGATTATTCCAAGTGACCTGAAAGTGGAAAAAACAACAACATGAGCCTTAGTTGTGGGGTTTTTTAGCCTAAAAGGTGGCCTTAGGTTAGGTCGGTAACACTTGTAGATGTTTGGATAAGGGAATTGAGCTAATCTTATTATGTGGAGTTCATCACTGTCTAAATTTCGGAATCTGGCTGTGTTTCAACAGCTGTTCACAGGAGCCACACAGCTTGTTGCTCTGCTCGGAAACACCTGCATAGTGTGTATGTGTGCACAAGTGCATGTATATTTAAGACCTAGAATACTAATCTTATTTTCTTCATGTCCGACGTAAAGGTTTCAATGCAAAGGGTTTCCTTATATATGCACACCTACTATGTCAGAAGAAATTTAAAACCACAGAAACGTTCTCAGGATCATTCTGAAGCACACTCCGAGTGAAACAAAGATTGCAATAATGGAAAAGTCGCATGTAAAAATAGATAATACAGCCTTGACGTGATTACATCTGGTAGAACAGGTGCAGGAGCAGCCAATTCTGATATCTTCTCCCTCTGAGTCCAAAATCGTGACAGGGGACAAGGTCATTCCAAAAATGTTGATCCCGCTCGTAAACTCCAAGGTGCTGCAGATAAAAAGAAAATGTAAGAAATTCACGTATGGAAGCGATGGAGAAGTCTGGAATGTGGTGTCATTGACTTCTGGGTACTATTTTGGTCCACTGTCACTTTTTAGTGGATGGCTATGGAATGATCGTGCATGCAATGTTTTGAATTGGATTACACGCTGCAACATCATTGAGGAAATGCTGAGAAATGTGAAACGGCGCAAGCGTGCAATCTCATGAACGTAACTCCTCACCAATATGTTTATTATGCAGACCTGTTTGGGAGAGGGCTTAGTACCAGGTCAGAGGTTACAGCGCTGGGATTTCATGGCTTGCACAAAGATCGGCTCACTTGTGACAGAGCGTGCCCTCGGAGAGGTGCAAACCAAACTCAACCTCACACTAGACAAACAAAGAGCAAACAACATGGAGAGAGAAAAAAAAATCAATGTCAATTTACAATTGATAAAACAAAGTTTAGAAGTGACAATTAAGCGTACACATAAAATAGATGCCAGATCAAAATGTGTATATTTATTATTATACATACATATTATATTATTTTCATATTTAATTGGTAATGTTTACATTAGCCGAGTGTTTTCTTAAGAGAATCATTAAAGTTACGCTAGCTTGTTAGCTGCTAATATCTATCCATTGAAGCATATACCATACACATATGTAGTTGTGTGCATATCATTGCACAATGTTGTTTTAGTTTTGGCCCAACCCCAAATGGTGGCAGCTAACATGCAAACATACCTTTATTGATATTTGTTACTGAACTTCAAAATAAATCAAATTTAGTCCTGTGGTCCTTTTTATTTATCAAGTCTTTTTCTATCATGAGTTTGAAATTGAAATCTGAATATGAAATATGTCAATTATTTTTTGAAGGGGTGGATTAAAAATCAAGTGACAACATAATCAGTCACTTATGTTAGTTTTTGGGTGTGCCAATTGAAAATGCAAAGAATGAATGGTAAGCGGATTACAGAAATCCTGCGCTTTCTTACTGTATTTAAAAAATACAGCAACCATAAAGCGTCTGGCAGTGAACAAAATAAATTTACAGACATATTTACTTCCTATCACAACCAACCTCCAGATTTACATCTTTTTGTTTTAGCTGTCCATTTGTCTGCTGGTAAACATAATATATTAGTATAAATTCCAAATGGAAGCCTGATGCGTGCAATAGATTTTTCTTCTGAGTCCACCAACATTAATGCCCCCCTTCACTACAATTCAGCGGAATAAATCTGTGTTTTGCTCTTTTTGCCTTGAATCATTGGGATATTGAATTACTCCCCTGCTTGCACACATAGAGGCATTGTGCATTACATTGACTGATAAGCTGTCAGCGGCAGTTTAACTTCGAGACATTCAAAGGGTAATACAACGGTTGAGGATAAACTAACCGCAGTGCCCCCTTAGAGAAAGCCATGACGCTGTCACCATGAAAAATATGACGGGGGCATTTCATATAACATGCTGCATCTGGCATCGGAAAATAAAGGAAAACACCTCCGAACAACGTTTAGTTTATGGCGCTTTTCATAATGGGCGACAGTTTTACCGTTGAACATGAGGGAATGCTTGAATCACAACACCAAAGGAGGAGAAAAGCATAGATGCGCTGGCTCTTCTGTGGTGATTCTCATTTCTTTTCCAAATTGCAAAATATAAATATGTAAGTTATTAATAAAAACACAACGCCTTTGGTTTTATTGTTGCGCCGGTATATTTTCAGCGTGCGCCCTGTGACTTGAGCTGGATGGGTCTTTTGTTTTCCCTCGTCATACCGTATTAGGAGCAGCTAAAGGGGCTTTTCATGCTACAATCTGGGAACAACCATTAACACTTGGAGCCGAACCAATGGGAGCCATCAGTCTTTCAATCGTCTTAGCTGGCATGAGCGCCGGTCGATCCATCATGGCGTGTTTGGCGGCACTGAGGCTTGTGGATCTGAATGCCACATTGCTTCAGGGTGGTCTGTCCAATTCAACATCTGCATGTGAGACTCTGACTGGAGCAGCTGGATGTGCGTGTGTGTATGTACTGTATATAACAAATGTTTTCGGCCTTTAAATCTTGCTTGCATGGATTTGACGATTTCTGGTGTCTCACTCCAAAATCATGTAAACGTCTAACACCCACTGACGAATGTTTATAAAGCTTCACTGAAGGAAACTACTGCATACCAATCAATAAAAATATTATATTTATGTGTGATATTTTATGTGCATTCAAATTTTCATAATTTGGATTGGACCTTTCATGAAAAGTATTCATGCTGATGTTGTGATTTTGTTTTTATACATTGCTATGAGTAATTAAATAATTATCACCGGACAGAATGAAATTTTAGATCTATAATTAGAACGAAATAAAGAGTAAAATGGATTTTTTTGAATTCCCACAATGAGGACCTTCAGTTTAATTTCAGTTACAGCAGCCACATAAGAGGCATAAGTATCTACATATTTCCAACATTAGGCAGTAGTAGTAGTAGTAGCAGTAGTAGTAATAGTAGTAGTGATGTGGTCATTGTACCAATGGCATCTTTTTTTGATATATAATTGTACTCTATTAAATTTTGTACTAACATTGTCATTTGCCCAACAAAGGGTGCCAGCTAATGGTGACCGTAGGATTAGAGATTTGCACAATAATGTGTGCTTGAATCTTTAATTTATGAGCCTCCGCTTATTGTTTATCGACAACAGTTTGTTAGGGATTTACAAATCGCTCATATTCACATTAATAACCGATTTATAAACAATT
Source organism: Syngnathus acus (assembly GCF_901709675.1). NCBI lineage: Eukaryota > Metazoa > Chordata > Actinopteri > Syngnathiformes > Syngnathidae > Syngnathus > Syngnathus acus. The sequence goes on along the minus strand of NC_051087.1, from coordinate 10,727,609 downwards.
GATAAAACTGCTTTGTAAAGGGAATGAAAATGTAATCTCTTAAATATTGTAATAAAGTAAGAATGTGGTATCTTTTAAATCCGGGGCCCTAGCGTGACAAAGCACCACCTAAAACTAAAGTAATAAAAACGTGATATAGCCGAGGACTGCCACTGAGTGAGCGGACATAAACAAGACAGATGTCCATCCCCTTGAATATAACACAAAGACCGAGCAGGAGAAAATAAAACACCTCATTGTAATGAAATGCATTTACTGTCTGGAAATCAGGCGGCGCAAATGTCAAAAGAGTGGCAGAACGAGGCGGCCTGATATCCAATCCATTTCCTGTGAAAGTGGCGGTGTAGAGGACATCAAAGAGAGTTAGAGGGGATTTAGTGAAAGCTGTTGGGGTGGCAAGGCAGTGAAAAATGGCACATTTGGTTCCTCGCTACACCCCCTAGGCATTGTGCCTTTGGAATAATTAGAGCCTAATTCCGTCTAATTAACGAACTCAATTACTCCTGAAGAAAGCTCATCAAAAAGATGGCGGGAATGCAGATAAAGAAATGCTTGTTTTTTTTCTTTAATTAATGAACTGAGTTGAATAACAGCCATGGAATTATACATTTCCCTAAATGTGTATGAATTGCAAATTGGCGCTCTGTATTTTCTATATATTTTTTAATTTTCCGAGAAGGCGGCAGTTGCTGTCAAGTAGCTTTAGAAAAAGTCAAAGTTCCGATGCAGCACTAACAAATGACTTAGGATTACCATCTTTAGTACATGCGGAGAGGTGAATTAATATGCCGTCTGTGCACTGGTGCTCCCATCGGCCACGCGATTCTGATCCTACCCGAGCCAATAAACTGAGCACCAGCGTGAACTTTATGGAGCACCTTTTTTGCTTTGTTTTTTTTCCAATTCCTGAGCAAGTGGTTGTGTGTCAGTTGCGTATTTCACAGCCTTGAGACGTTGATACAAGTCTTGTTAAACTACTCAGCTGAGATAGCGCCCTTCATACACACGGGTGTCCGGGGGTTGAAAACTTTTTATGTGTTTTCAGGGCCCACTGTGCATGTGTGTGCGTGCGTGTGTGTTTGTGTGTGTGTGTTTGTGCGTGCTGTGCTCAGCAGCTTTAAAGGCCCAAGGGTCGGCTAAGCTAACTCACTAGCTCAGCAGTCTTTAGCTCAGCTACTCAACACATTCGCTGAGGTACAAGGAAACAAATTTAAAGGCCCGATATAATCGCCCATATGTACACCGGGAGAGCCATGCATAAAACACAAGGCATTCAAGGCCAACTGAAAAATTGAAATGCATATATGTACAGTACTGTGTAATAAGGTTAGTTATTATAGCAATATAAGTGGATGAATTAATATACAGTAATAACGCTCAAATAATAAAATGTGTTGCTATGGTTTCCGTAGTTTTAACTGCAACTTTTTACCTTCTCAGTTCAGTGTAACAGTAGTAACAGTGCTTGAAAGTAACAGATCTTATTTTTAATTTTACACACAAAATTAGTATAGCATTATAAAACATCATTAGTGTTTTGACTATTACATGTGTTTAATGTCTAAACCACAGCAAAATGTATTTTTATTTTTATTGTATGACCATTTACAAAAAGGTAATTGATTCAGTGATTAATTATTAACACTTTTCCTAAAGGAACTACACAACAAAACACATTCAGTGAGTAATAAATAACAACCATAATAAAAGGGATATTTTGGTAGTGGATGTACTATTTATATATGTTTTGTATTTGTCATCACTTATTCGTGACTAATGTGAATACTAGTCAAATGAATCCTTATTGGTAACAGTTCCTCTTTAGTTTTTCCCATTTCCTGTCTCCAAATTTAGAAGACATGTCTTGAGGGGATTCTGCCTTTCACTCAAGTCTGTTAAATGTTCTTTCTTATTATCCTAACTAGCGCAATATCTTATGATGTGCCTTCTGGGATAAAGTCAAAAAGGAAATAAATGGGAAAGATCTGAGAGGCATTTTTATTAGGTTTGTTCATTTGTCATTAGATGTGCCATGACACGCCTTGTTTACATTTGGAATTGGGAAAAAGGAGTTTGAGATCATCCAATTAAAGTTGTAACCCTCCAGAGACCCAGTGCCCTTCCTCTCCTCAGATTATTGGGCAGCACCCACTGAGAAAAAGCATTTGAGTGCATTAACCGCAAATGAGTCCAACTTTGTTTTCTTCATTAAAGCGCCATTCTGAAGATGGTAAAATTGATAAGAGTCACCACCATGCGTTTGCAAATTTGCACTCCTAATTTGACATTTTTCATGTTTTCAGAGATTGGTGGGAGTAATTGAATACATTTATAAAAACAAAAAGAGATACTGTTACAGTTCAAGTCGTGTTATAAAAAAGACTTATGATAGCCTGCTATTTCAGCACTGTCTCCAATGATCATCGTTTAGGAGCACCTACTGTGTTTTTAATATCCTGTAAATCTAATTAAGAAGCAATACTGTGGTTTTGGGCTTGTGTGCAAACAAGCATTGGCACACTGTACCGATGCAGATGTTGAAATTGAAATTAGAAAAAAATAAATAAAACCGAACAAAACAAACAATTCTGAGGCCTCGTAACTGTTTATATCAAGATGTTAAAATCAATAACAGCAGTGTTTATTAGCTCTCCACTCGCTTTGTTCGAACGGCGGGGCTCATATCTCTTAACGTTCTGTGTGTTGTTTTAAAGTGGCTGAACAGGTACAGAGACAAACAATTTTTCCACCTAAATGCATCTAAAACAATACAGATGGCTGTTGTGTCCCATCTGTTAAAGAAATGGTGCGATCTCATTCCTGAGGGTTATTTCACTTTTAGACTGAATAGCATGTGGCAGGGCATAAACGGTATCCTAGCTTATAAAAGGCTTCACTGGTTTTACCATTTGTAATTAGCAAAAATAGACACCAGTAATCTGCCCTCTTGTAATAGCCTACAAGAAGTCATTAGTTCATCACATTAGTTTGTAAAGTTCAAAGATAACTCTGGACAATGTAAAGCTAGGAACACATAACTCTGACTGACAAGCTTTTGTTTTCTTTCGATTTTTTTTCCCCCAAGTTTATTAGATTTATTTGTTTCGGATTCCATTAAACTGCCAGTAACGACTAAATAGCTGTGTGCTGTTCTATCGTACAGTAATGTGTACTTTAATGTATTCTGATACAGTTACTAGTTAATTGTACAAAAAAAAAAAATGCAATCAGCATTATAATCCAAGATCTAGAATATAGTATTAAAGTAATGTAATTGGATTATTTTCAATTACATATTTTATTATATATTTGTCTGGTCTTTTTTTTTTTTTACAAATATTTTTCGTTTTTTTGAATGAAAAATCCGAACTCCAAGATGACATGATAACCACTTTTGCATTAATATGAACATTGAAACAAATTTCAACATTATCATTTGTATTACCGTTTTTTCCATGTATAATGCGCAAATTGTAACAAATTTATTGTCCTAAAATCTGGGGTGCGCATTATACATGGATACAATTTTTTTTTTTTTTTTTTTTTTTTTTTAATCCGGATATCATACGGAGGCGCCATTACAGATGCGCTTTCTTCTCTGCTGTTCACTTCAAACACGCTCCATACGAACACAATGCTCTCGTATCAGACGCTTGCTCGATCACCTGCTCGTTTGCTGTCACAATGTACCCTACACGAATCCGAAACATTTCTTCGCTATTGAGTTTGCTAGCGCATGCGCAGTGATACTGACCGGCAGAATAACATCCGGTTGTTCCCAAAGATGATCTTTTTTCTGAAATAATTTTACGTTTAAGGACTTAAGTAGGAGTCAAAATTTGGGTGCGTATTATACATGGGTACAGGCTTTTTTCCAGCATCAACATGCCATTTTTAGGGTGCGTATTATACATGGGGGCGCATTATACATGGAAAAAAATGGTAAAACAAAAACAGAGATGTCCAGGCAGCTCCAGGAACGTGGGTGTATGAAAAGTAGGTAAACCAGGGTCACCATGGCAAGGAGATAGCTAGTTTTCTCCTCATTACAAGCGAGCACACCATCACAATCCCAATGATGGATGTTAGGGGATGAAGAGATAAAATTGTTACATGCTGTTGCATTGCTGAAGGAAAGTCACCCTCACACACAGACACACATAGACAAAAAAGGGACAGGTTCCACTGGGGGCATCCATCTTATGGTAAGCACAGCTGAACCATTAACCTCATTAGTATAATGGTCACACTCGAGTGGAATGCAGCGCCATGCTTCATGATGGCAAATTGATGTTGATACACTACTAATGTTGCTTTGATAAATACAGGCACGAAGAGACAAGGCACCTGAAACTGGACTTATCACTATTAATGAAGAGTGTGTGGCTTTCAGAGGTCCGTGTTTCATCAGAAGAGTCCACCCCAAAATTGGAGGTTAGAATACAAGGTGACAACTGAGATAAAAAAAAAAAACAATACAAATATTTGAAAAGGGGGGCAATATGTACGACATAATACATTTCAGGGTGGTTTGGGTGAAAAAAACAACTCAAAGATGACAGAATTTGGCTCACCTGTTCACTGGGTTTAGTCATGTGACCTTAGCAAGCTGAGTGCAGAGGTGAAATACTTATAGAGTATGACAGGACTAACAACTCAGTTTATTGGCTGCAGCAAGAAGTGAAGCTACTGCCAGCCATTTTACATTGCCGCTTGCTAAGCGCACCTAACTTGAGTATAGTGATTTCTTTGTGGTGTTTTCTTTTTATTTTCTGTCACAATGGCAAAAATGCCATAGTGTGTGGCATACGGGTGTGCTTACAACTGGACGAAGTACTACATGCACATTTCATTGGTAAGAATACAATTATACATTTTGTGGTGCGTGGTAGCCAGAAGGGCTGTTCTAGTGTTTGCACATGGAATGCACCGGCAAAGTGTGAGTGTTCTGCACCACTAATGCAGGCATTACTTAGATCAAATTCCAAACTAAACTAACCCTAAATGTATTAGTAAAATAAACCCAACCCTAAATATATATGAATGAATTAATATGAATTGAATAGTTAAAATCCACTTGTTTTTAACCATCTAAGGGTGTGGCCATTTTGCCACAAATGACATCACAGTTGCCAGGTCTCAACCAATCACGGCTCAACTTCAGAAGTCTGGTGAGCCCCCTACGATTGATATATAACGGGTGAATTTTGCTGCTTAACTCATATTCCACAAACACAATATTAATCAGAATGCCGTGTCTGGACTAGTGGGGGCAAATACGACAAAGAAAATCTTTGGGTTGACTTTTGAACAAGTTTATCTGATCATATCATACTTCTGGACCACACTTTTTGAGAACCATCCTTAGATACTGCAATCATTTTTTTGTTACGAACCCCCGTTTTAAAATAAATGTTTTGACTGTCCTCTGGTTTCAAAACTAGTTATTCCCAAAATGAACTTCTTAAACTCTTTTGCACAATATGACCAATAAATTCCGTCAAACTATCAAAATTCAAGGCTGGATTCTCAACCTTGTCTCACAAATGGAGTCAGGCTCACACTGGGAGTTGTTCAAAGCCAAGGAAAGACAACGTCCACGGTGCGCTGCTTGGCCCGTCTACCATGACGGGTGGAGTGCGGCTCAGTCTGCGACCCGCTGTCCTGCAGGCACCCTGTTAAAAATGTCACTGCAGGGAAGGAAATGGCCGCCCCTGGGCATCACGGCCCCCTTTTTTACACGGAGATAGAACACAAATTGCATCCTGGCAGTCACATTGGCGCTCCAAATGTTAGATATCAATATCATTTCCTCGGTGCAGTGGCCTCAGAGAATATAAATAAAGTATATGTTTATACATATAAATACATTCAGAGACGTGTCCGATAGGGTAGAAAAATGATAACGCAGTCAGGAGCCGTGTGTAGTGTGTGTTTATCCCTTTGGAGCGCAATGACCTCTATCCCTCCTGACATTTCCTTGCCGCCCATCCCCGGTCGACACCAGTGTGGCTAGTGTGTGTGTTTGTGCGTGCGTTAGTACTTTACAAGAAGCGAACAGAACATGGCCCCGAGAGGTACCCTTTTCAGCGAGAGCCATAAAATCCACCAGCTTCGGCAGCCTTTGGAATCATTCACGATGAAACATCGGTAGTTTGTATTAAGTGTTTTTGATAAATCACTTTTATGAGAAATGCTTGGAAAACAAACCAGGGATAAAACTGCAGTGGGCAACAGCGAGAGAATTGAAGGAGAAAGATGGCCCAGCCGCATTCGAAAAGACGTGTTCATTAGTCTTGCTTGCTAACATATGGCGCCAGGATGGAACAGATCTACTCATGTATCTTAAAGATCTTACTGGAATTAAGAGTAAAGGCAAAAACAATGAGGGAGCGCGAGGTGATAATATGAAGGGGGTGGAGTGGAAGTGGGTCGTTGTTGTACTGCTGCTCCTATTTGGCCCTTTTCCAAGGCTCCACTTTGGGTTATATCCCCGAAGCATTAGCATCACACATTCAAGCTGTTCCAACAGCCTGAGTGCTAACGGGCTAATGGGCTAATGGCTAATGAAAAGACTGCTTCATGGCTGCGTCTCACCAATAACACGCAAGAACAACAGGGACACAACGACCCACAACTACAACCTGAGCGGTCATCATTTAATCTGCAGACAGACAATCAAATTTAGTTCACATCTGCAAAGCTAATTTTGTCCATCAAAAGCAATGGAAACCTGCACACTTGAGCCATGTGCTTGTTTAAACTCTCCTGCTGATTTAATTACTCTCTAGTTGTAAGAACAACTTGCAAAAAACACCTGTCCCTGTGTGAGAGAAGAAATTCAGTTATCTTATTGTGGTGATTTGTATTAATATTAATGTGTTTACTGGAGCACTGAACTGACATCTGGATTAAAATGTCAGACCATATCTACAATCGATTAGTTTGAGCAAGGTTAATGATGTCTTGATATTTCATGATAGACTGCGAGTCACAGCATGTGTTATTCAACTTCCGCGAAGATCTTTGATAAAAGTAATGCTTTAACATTGAGAGGAATAGTGTAAAGGACAATTATTTTTAAAATTGGGTGAACACTAAAAGCAATCATTTTCAGACACTTCTCAGCTCAGGAATTAATATATTATACCTACAGTCAAACATATTGAATAAATATCTAGTTAAAACAATACAAATGTGGGGGAAATTTTGATTGACCTATACTTTTTTATTTATTCTCATATTATTCCAAAATGGATTTATTCTTTGGATGGAGAGGAAACATAAAATAAGAAATGTCGAATTAAAAAATAAAATATATATAAATAAATACATAAATAAAAATGTGCATCTCTGCACATCATTGACGATGTAATTATAATGACTACATAAATGGGAGCAAAATATTGAAAGCTTAAAAACAGTTGCAGATGAAAAACAGAAGGTTCATAAGGTCCTCTTCTACTTTCTGAGCACTGTTGGGGATCCTTTAAATGAGACATTCAGCACCCAAAACTGCACAGCTTTGCTTGTTTAACTTTAATACACATGCTATATGTGTTTAAATTGGGTCTAATGGTACCATATACAATACCTATGATTTAATGCATGCAGCACCAGGTGTAGCTGTATCTACTATATATCTATATCTCTAGATCCAAAATGACTTGTCCAAAATTGTTGCAAACCAACCACCCAAGAAGTATGGACCGCTTAATGTCAGTGGTGTAAACTACTGCTATCTAGTGGTTCAATGATCCATTACACTGCAGTAATGTACTCCCACAAATGACCAGCGCTTGACCATTTCTCATTCACTTACTCTAAAGTTCTCTCTTTGTTTTATACTAAATAAAAGATCTTTGTCACCACTTAAATTGAAGTAAATGTAGTTTCTAAATGTGTGATATGTCTTTACTTAATAGTATAATTAATGTATAAATAATATAATATTCTTACAATCTTGTAAATATATAGTTTGGAATTTTAATTGCTCCCTTTCTGGTCTATCTCCATTGGTATGAGTATGACTCAGCAACATAATCACAAAGGACAAAGGCTGAGGTGAGATGACTGTCTCCACTGCCTGCATCAAAAGGTCAAGTCTTGGAATATCAAATTGAAGAACGCTCTCATTTATATGTGGTTTTCCTTTTTTAATGAGGGGCACGAGTGATGATCCAATGCGTTAACAGATAATTGATTTAGCTGTAATCTCCGTCAGCACATTTGTCTGAGCATAACTGGTCTTCATTAAAAAAGAAAAAGAATAATGTTAAAATGTGGTATGGAAGTTCATGTAAAGATTCTGACACTGCTTAACTTATGTTTATACTTCAAAGACTGTTGAGACTGTGTTTATGTTACCTAAAACACTGCCTGTACCTTGATGGAATAAAGTTTTTGGGGGAGTAGAGGTATGTAATAATTCATTCAACACAGCATGAAATATGTAACTTTGTGTAACCTTCAAATTTCTAAAGGTCAACCAAGCCATTTATTTCAATAAAATATAAAAATGATAAAGTTTGCTTATGAACAGACCTTAGTTCACTGTGACCAGTGACAAAAAAAAAGACAGTCAAGAATTAACAGAATTTTTTTCCACGGATTAAAACACTATGTAAAAAAACATTTTGTTCGCACTAAATTTTGGATTGGTGGCGCAGTGGGTGACTCATTAGCATATCTCCTCGTTCAATTTTTAAAATTCCTGAAATTTTGCAACCCCAATTTTCATGGAGAAAAATTTTCACTGCCTCTGCCATCTGACATCCAGCAACCCCAACACGTCCATCCACATTGACGTCTCCATTGTGGCCCCATTCGCCCGCCTCTTGTGCTGCTCTCTAACTGAAGTGTGGCAAGGATGAGTGATGAGCCAGTGTTTGGGTTAACGACAGGGATGGGGTGTTAAACCTGAAGTGTTTAATTAACCCCACAATGGGCCTGCCTGTCAGCCTGCGCCCATTCTCTCTTGATTGAGACTTCAGCTCACCCACTGGTTTGCACGCACACATGCACACACCCACACACAAAATCAGAAGCGTGCATACAAACTCACATGAACGCATTCAGACACGTACGGCCATTGAGACGCACACTTAATAGCAGGTGCACACACCAACACACCAACACACATGCACAATCGCGCACACACCAGCCCAGGAGGGGAGAGGACGAGGGGTGGGGAGTAAAGTGATAATGCTCCGCCACTAACGCAAGATTGCTTTTTCCCCCCTCTCCTTCTCTAAAGTCCATTTTCTGGGTCACTGCATTGCATTCATTACTGTCTTTGAAGACATTGGCCTGGGAAGGAATAATGCTTCTCTTTCACTGAGAGCGTCGAGAGTTGTGACTACCAGAGAGTTAGGACCAGAGGCCTGGGAGTAAGGAGAGGAGGGCGGTGACGCAGTAATATGTGACATCTTTATCTGATTTTAATTTCAGTCATAAATATTGAATGCTTTATTTGCTCATCTGCAGCTGCCTCCACTCAGGCGGCGTTTTGTCTTTTTCGGTTCCTGCTCATTCAGCACGCGCCATGTTTCTTGTGTTAGCTAGAGGGCAAACTAAAAAGCACTTTCCCATTTCCAAATGACTTCAGTTGAACGATATGCTCAACTCTGTGGCTCATTTGTAGGTTTAGCGATGAATTAGGGGAAATTTACAAGGAAGTCAATGCTGTTGTTACTTTTTGGAAATCAATAACCCTTAAAAGGACATTCGACAACATTTTTTTATTTCATTTTTTGCTTAAATAAATTGTTGTAATTCACTAATCATTCCCATAATAATCATATTTGAATGCCTGTCAGCATATTGTAACTCATTTTCAACAAGTGAGGTCTTGCTAATAGGCTAGCTCACTTCTATTTTGTTTTTACTCTGCTTTACACAAAAATCTCAAATTACTGACGGCAAATGAAATGCAGTGAGGGGAAACAAATGATAACATTTAAAGCAAGAGTATTCTCAGAAAACCACTAATAAACATTCACACATGATAAATGGGGGCACAGAATGTCCTTGGCGACAATGAGATTGTGTTTGCGGTAATGTCTTGTTTTGCAGATCCGATCAATGACATCATTTACCGATCTGCAAATTATGACATTACAACCGATCATCTATCGATCTGATCCAGGTAACTTGATATGTTTTTAGTCTGCGGTCACCATAAGCTGCTATCTTTTATAACTGAAAACAAAAATCAGCTTCATTATAAAGCATAAGCTTAAACTTACTCAAAAACAGGACATACTGTAAAGTCTGGCTCATAATTACGCAAGTTTGGATCTCTCTCTATTTTATATGATGATGTTTTAGCATCTGACTTATTTAATATTTAGAAATACAATACGTATCAAATCAGACGCCCTTAGCAACCTTTCCTACCCTCAATTGAAAGGTGTGCAGCATTTTCTTGAGAGTGGACCTATCTGGAGTTCCCTGACAGGGTGACACTGACATAGGGAGCACCTTGGGAGTCATCTCCACCCCTAGGTGAATCAATAGGTGCCATGTGAGAGCGGCTCACCCATCAAGTGGCGCAGTGACGTGGATTGCTGCTGGAAATTTGCTTAAAGCCTACACCAATTAACTTCAACATGACGGATCCAAGCACTAGCTGCCGCCTGCATCACTCTGTGGGCACAGAAGGGAGAGGAGAGCTCAGCTGTTGGGCTGGTTCGATCTTTTGTGCAAGTGTGACAGACAGAGAGAG